>NW_026571152.1:2367884-2410384 GCF_026225935.1 Boleophthalmus pectinirostris
AAAATATCCTTATTGCCTCAAAACAAAAAACTGCAGTGCCCCCATAACTTTCCTGGTGTCAGTCAGGGAAACAGCTCGTGTCAGGTCCAGACAGTGTTGGGGAGTAACAGATTACATGTACTGGAGTTACGTAATCAGAGTACAAATTATGAGTAACTGTATTCAGTTACAGTTACTGTTTCAGTGAGTGGTAATTGGATTACAGTTACTGTGTTGAAATAAATGGATTACACTGCGGTATTTTCCTGTTTTCACATTTTGGGCTAAACCAGGACTAAACCAGGACTAAAACCAGGACTAAACCAGGACTAAACCAGGACTAAACCAGGTCTAAACCAGGTCAAAACCAGGACTAAAACTAGGACTAAACCAGGACTAAACCAGGACTAAACCAGGACTAAAACTAGGACTAAACCAGAACTAAACCAGGTCTAAACCAGGTCAAAACCAGGACTAAACCAGAACTAAACCAGGACTAAACCAGGTCTAAACCAGGTCTAAACCAGGTCAAAACCAGGACTAAACCAGAACTAAACCAGGACTAAACCAGGACTAAACTAGGTCTAAACCATGTCTGAAACAGGACTAAACAAGGACTAAAACAGGATTTAACAGGACTAAACCATGCTGCGTGGACCGTGTCTCCTCCTCTTCTATCAATAATATTTTTAATTTAGTTGAGTAAAATCTGGTCTTTTTATTGTCTTTTAGCAAACAAAATATCTTATGTTATGATTTCCTGGTCTTTGCTTGTCTACAGCAAATCAAGTAATCCAAAGTATTCAGATTACATTACTCACTTCAAGTAATTTAATGGATTACGTTACAAACTACATTTTGTGGTATGTAATCTGTAATCTGTAGGGGAATACATTTTAAAAATAACCTTCCCAAATAAAAATAGCAAGAAATGTGCAATTACACAGACCAAGAAGCATAATTTTCCATTTCCATTTGAGAAATAACTGCACTTAAAGCTGCTTTTTCAATTGTTATAAACACAGACGCTCAGAGCATCGACCATCTTGAGTCAGTACACTCTTTGGTTGTGTGGAAGGGTTAAGAATTCGCTGGTTAGAAATCATTCTTCATCAGTCTTTAACACTAGGCACAGAAATAATTATTTGACATAAAAATAAAAGAAAACACTTTTATTCTGTTGAAATCAAATTTAAAGTATCAGAACTAATGTGTTTCTTGTGTGTAAATTGCGCCGAACATTTGGATAGAATTCTCCCTAGTTTATTTGTTTATTTGATTATTTATTTCAGTCATAGGTATATTTTGACATTAATTTGCAGACAGTCATATTTAACATACACAGACTGAAAAGGTGTCGGCTGAAGCTTAAGCTTATTCTGCCCTTTACCCTTTGTTTCTTTGTCAGAGCTTCATCTTAACACCAGTTCATCTTCAAAAATACAGCAGGAGGAAACAAACAAATCAGAAACAGAACAACAAAGTACTACAGCACAAACTAAGTATCATAATTCATGTATCTGTCCAGAGTTAAACATTTAAACTTCTTTATAAAGTGAAAGAGATTGGTGCACAATTTGAGGTTTTCTGTACAGTTGTTCCAGAGCTCCAGCCCTTTAACAGATTTACAACATTTCATGTTTGTTCTGATTTTCTTTTTGATAAACATGGTCGTGCCTCTGAGCTTTCAGATTTTGAACATGTTCTGTAAAGATTTTGACAGGAGATTGTTGCGAGTATAAAGGTCGACTCAATCATAAAATTTCAGAGTTTGAAGGTTTATAAATAACACATTGATTGGTTCGTTATAAGCTGATAATGTGATGCTCTTATTGCCTTTTTTTTTGCAGGTAAAGACTGGATTTGTATTAGTCTTATATGTACTGCCCCAAATCTCAATATCGTAGGTTCTGTCGGGCATTACCAGCCAGTTGTATAGAATAAAAAGACTGTTTTTATCTAGAATATATCTATATTTGTATATAATATATCACTTTGGATAATTTGTTCCTAATTGTATTTATGTGTGATTTCCAGTTTAAATGATGGTCTATAGTTACTTCTAAAAAAATTTTTTCAAAGACTTTTTCTAGTGGTGTATTATTGAACATAATTTTTACATGATTTTGTACTTTTCGCTTTGCAAATATCATAAATTTAGTTTTTTCTATGTTTAGCACCAATTTATTAATATCAAACCAGACTTGAATTTTCTGCAGCTCCCTCTCCACCATTTAAAAAAGCTGCTTTTGTTCTTCACCTGAGCAGTAGAGGCTGGTATCATCTGTGAAGAGGACATCATTGAACAATTTTGATGCTGAACATGAATCATTTATATAAATAATAAATCATTTTGGCCTGAGCGTTGAGCCCTGTGGAATTCCAAGTGTGTGATCATCAATGAGTGCTTATACATGCACATCAGTATCCCGGTTATTAGCCATATTATGTCAGTATTCGGGCTACTGTGTTTACATGCGCACTGAGAAACCGGGACACTCATATCCCCGTATACATGATCAAATGGAGTATCCCACTTTCTTGACATAATCTTACAAATGTGCAAGCACAAAAATTAACTTAAATCAATTTCATAAATCAGGAAAAAATACAAACTGTGAGCTCCTTTAGTATAAGAAGCTAAGGAGCTACGAGATCTCCCACAATCCACTGCACACATCAAACCAACAGATTCTTCATTAAAATCTTCTGCATAAATAAACTCAACTTTACAACATATAAACCAGAAACACTGTAGAGCCACATCAGCAGGTTTGATCAGATCATTCAGCTTTGATCACATTTGTTTATGTTTTACAGAAACGAAACTTAAGACCACATGGCTAATTAACATAAACTGTTAGCGCTGATAAAAACAGCTGCTCCTTGTGCCGCTGATGTGAACAGCTTCTTTTGGATTAAAGACACGACTCAGTGGATTATGTGTGTTCTTTTTGTGACAGAAGAGGTGCTAATGATGGTGAGTCTGTTCTGTGCGTGTGTTGTATAGGAGATAGTTCATGTTTTAGTTTTTCAGCGATTACACGAGTGCAGGTCGTACGAGTGCAGGTCGTACATGTGCAGGTTTAGTGCAGCTCTTAATTTTACAGTCACTTCACTCATTTGGTCACTTTATTTATGTTGGTCAATTTATTTATGTCGCTACTGTTGTGGTGAAAAGACTGGAAAGTGTTTTGGACGCATGCACACTCAACTTTATGTTGCAGTAACCAGGATATTGTGTTTACATGCCACAAGTATCCCGATTACTATCGAAATAAACCAGCTACAGTAACCCGGTTTCTAATAACCGGGATACTGAAACCGGGGTACTGTGTATACATGCACCATGAAGAAACCGGGATACTCAAAAAACCCAATCATAACTGGGTTATTGATGTGCATGTATACACACTCAATTATCAAAATGGAACGCTTTCAAATAGAACTCTCTACTTCCTATAATTTCTTCGCAAACTGCTTTATGATTTGAGTAAAACTATAATGTATATGTAGACCAGACATTTTCTCGCCAAAGAAAGTAAAAATGAGAGAATGATAAAAACCATAATCATAATCACTTTACGTCCATCTCTCTCTCTCACCTGTCTTGAGTGTTTGTTCGATTTTGCCCTGGGACACACTGTGCAGTCTCTGGATATACTCTGGGCTGTACCACACTCTGAGTCTGTCTCCGGCCTCCAGGGGGCGACACACTCTGAAGTAGATCTGTTTACCGCGCTGGAAGGCCGTGAGGTTTCTTTCGCTGTCATCTGAAGAAGTGCGCACAAACCTGGACGAACAGACGACAAAAATCAACCGTCTTACTGAGAGACACGAGGCAGGCTAACCACTCTGCCACAGTAAGACAGGGAGGACATGCACACTCCAGTCAGAGAGGTGAGGAGTCTAACCCACAACCTTCAACTGAGAGGAGGAGACAGGCTAACCACTCTGCCACACTAATACAGGACAAGCACATTTGTAAACAGATTTTAAAATAATAATAATTACAGTATTTTTCAGACTATAAGTTGCACTTTTTTCATGGTTTGGGTGTTTCCTGCGACTTATACTCTGGTGTGACATTTTATTTATTTTTTACTTATTTTTATTAAATAATTTTGGTGCAAGCCACATAATTATGTAACAGCAGTAAAAATGCAATACAAGTAAAATGACAATAAAGTTACAGTATAGATACATTGTCTCCTCATTTATCATTTGGGCCAAGGTCAAGTAGAAGTAAACAGCAAGGCCAAAAATTCAAGTTAATGCATCTGATATAAAAATGTATTGAACAGATACATATGACTTATAGTTTGGTACGACTTATATGTTTTTTTTCTTCTTCATTACACATTTTTTGGCTGGTGCGATTTATAGTTCGGAGCAAGAAATACGGTACCTCATCCAGTTTGCTTTGGTCTCATCACTTCCATCAATCGACTGATATGTGTTGTTTGCATCAAGGATCTGTGAAAACATGGTAAGCATAATCAATCAATCAATCAATCATGCTTTATTTCAGACTCCAGTGGGTCCATATCGAACATTTAAAAAACAGACAGAAGACACATAAAACTGTAATCACATTCTATAGTCCATAGAAGCAGTTCCTCCAGTGCCTCCAGAGTTCTAAAGTGAACCTGACACTGCTCATTCATTTTGTGGATCCTTCAGGCGCTTCATAAATTTGTATATGTTTCTGATGGCAGCATTCAATGTAGGGACATTATTCTGCACAAACTGATACTTGTCCATCAATGGACTTTCATCAGGATATGAAGTTGCAGACACAAGGCGTCAGTATTGTTAAAGGACACAGGTGGTAACTCATCAAAGTGATGCAAGACAAAAAGAGGGGATTTTGTCTCCAATTTCATTTAGTAATTCAAAGAAGCTTTTGACATTAGTTGCGTCTTTTTGCTCCCACTGTGCTGTTTCGTGAGCTCGCAATCCACTCGGAGGTGACGTGGCTCGTGGCTAATGTCATAAGTTCATCTTGCGCCACTGTCTTCATTTTCACAGCCAAAAAGTTTAGAAACTCATCCTCTACAATGATTTTGTCATCAGGTAGTGTAAATCTCTTTTGTCTCAGCAGAGAGACAGCAGACTCCCCACCTGTCTGCCTCTCTCGACCCGCCGCCATTCTACCGCAGAAGATTTTACTATTGCTTTTAGGGTTGTCAAAAGTCGAAAAATAAGATACTAATCGATACTAAGACTAATATCGAAACTAGATAATGTAATTTCTGGACTATAAGCTGCTACTTTTTTTCACACTTTGAACCCTGCGGCTTAAACAACGATGCAGCGAATATAGGGACGGATTATTTGTTTATGAAAACAGCGGATGTGCGCAGCCTGAGTGCAGAAAGTGCAGATGACCTCACAACATTCTATAGGGCAATAATATATTTAATGCAGATGGTGGCAGCCACAATGAATATTGTTTAAAAGCAGATTTGTGTTGTAATACAGTGAGTTTTTTGGTCTAGTCAGCAATAGAAATGATCAGGTTCAATATTTGTTAATTGACCTTTTGGAGATTTCATAGCAGCGTACAATGTAATCAAAAGAGATTACATTGTACGCTCTTGCTCTTGCCCACATCTGGGAGTATGAAATCTGTGTATCATTCATTCATTTGTTTTTCAAAATAAAACCAAAAACAAGAAAACTAATAAAAACAACAACTATTTTCTTCATTATTTGTCTCCAAAACCAAAATGAAAAAACTGACAATAATTAGTTTTTTCAGTTTTTGATTTTGTGTTTGTGACTGGGACTAGACCGGGACTAGACCGGGACTAGACCGGGACTGAGACCAGTTTAATCCTGGTTTAGTCCGTATGTGGCGCAAAATCCGGCACTGAAAACTGTAAAAATGAATAAGTATCATTTTTTTCATTTTGGTTTTTGAGACAAATAATGAAGAAAATAGTTTTTTTTTTTTTTTTCCTCGTTTTCTTATTTTTGGTTTTATTTAGAAAAACTAATGAATCTGCAAACCATCATTGGCATTTGCAGTATTACCTTTGATCTAGAAGAGTTTGTCTGCAGAAAAATATGGCACTTACAATCCAAGAGAAGAAGCCAGATGACCTGTCTTTAGTCACCAGCTCTCCCTCGTAGGGCCCAAACACTGCCCCTAGAGGAAACCCGAGGCCAGTGCAGCGGACGTCCACCTCCTGGCCCTCAGTGAAGACCTCTACACCAGCAGGGGGCGTGAGAGAGGCCCTGCCCGCTGTCCCCAGAGGCACCGGAGTGTCCTGCACCAGCACAGGGGGACCATGGGTGGGGCAGTGGTCTGAGAAGGGGAGCTGGCACTGCTCACAGACTGAGGACACAAGAAGAAAACTGCAGTGGTGGAAAAAGTACTAGAAATACTCTGTTGTAACTGCATTGTGCTGAAGTAAAAGTATAGTTATATGGCTGATGAAGTATGAAGTACTGCTGCCAAAACTGCACTCAAATAAAAAGTATGCATGAAAAATAGCACTCAGAGTACTGTTATTTTCAACACAATTTTATACAAATCTTGATCATAAAGGAAAAATCTGCATATTCTTTGAGCTGTGGCCAATCAGAGAAGGAGATGAGGTGTTGTTATGTGTATGAGCAGAGACAGGTGTGGACTGAGACAACTGGGACGTGTACAGTCCTCAGCAATTATTATGATTTAAGATGTAACTAATTATTGATCTATATTCAATCACAAGTACTAGTACTAGTACTACAAGTACTAGGAATGTAACAATAACCGAAATATCATAATATTGTACTGTCAAAAGTCTCACAATAATATTGTGGGCCATTGCAATATACTGAATTACAAGTTTCTTTGTTTAAATTCATTGTTATGGTGCAGCAACAGCTTAAAAACAGACAGAACTACATAGACCATGATCCTTTGCTCTGTTTCAGTCCAATCTGTATGATAAAACAACTGTTACTATGCACGTTTAAATCTTAAATACTTAGATTATGACAGAAAAGTAGCATATTCACAATTTCGTAAAATATAGCAATAAATGAGATGCAGATTGTGAAAATATTGTATCGAGAGAAATGGATATCGTTACATCTCTAATAAGTACAGCTTCAAAAATGTAGTCAATGGACATTTCCCCCCAAAATCTACAGTACTGTTAGAGTAATGAGTATTTGTAATGTGTTACTTTCTACTACTGAAACATTGTGAGATTTGGAGTATGCCTATGCACTTGCACATTTGGGCATTTTGGGTCTGTGTGAATAGAACAATAATAGTTTTATTATATAGGTCCCTCAAGATTCAATACGATATGCGATACATGGCTCATGATATGATATTATCTAGGGATGTCACAATATCTAAATCGCAAGGTATGATATTATCACAATATACATCTCACGGTACAATATTTACTGCGATATTTTAAAGCGGGTAATATAATTGTAGATGGGACACCTTTTTGCTTTTCAAATACCTTGACAAGATATTAGTGTGAATTATTTCAGTCATAATCCCAAGAATTCAAGTAAAAAACATATTTCTTCATGTTGTCTGCACTGAAATGAATCATGGGCTATGTAGTTTTCTATGTTTATAAGCTGTTGCTACTATAAAACCATGCATAGATATTGTGACAGTCCACAATATTATTGTGAGACTTCTGATGATACAATATCACGATATTTCAGTTATTGTTACATCCCTAATATTATCAAGATATTGCAGTACATGTGATAGTCAATATATTGCACATGATACTCTGTATACTCTAAAACCCCATTTACATGTACACGGGTATTTTCAAAAACTGAGACATTTCCCTTCGTTTTGTTCCCATCTTTTACATGCAAACGGTGAAGTCACCTCTGAAAATGAATCTTTCTAAAAACTGTGGATAGAGTGGAGATTCTGGAAAACTCCAGGTTGTTGTCTGCGTGTAAAGTGAGATAAACAGTATTAGGAGCTGACACCAAAAGTGTGACCGGTGTTTCCCTTTTGCTCTGATGATGATGATGATGATGATGAAGATGGAGCATTTAGAGCAGCAGTCACATTTCTTCTGGTGCAAAGACTTTTCATGTGTTTGCACTTGCACACAGCTGATGGATCAGATCCATGACCAGAGACCAATGAGGCTCAGAGGTCAGCAATTCTGCCATTTCTTTAACAGATCTGTGGAGAGGCGAGCCCGCTCAGTAATGCACGTTTTTCAAGGTTTTTGTGAGTAATGCTACAAATTTGAATCTAATCCAGGTGCCACCCAGAGGCTTGGCGTTGTTACGGCGCACGATGGAGTATTTATACAGGTTGATGTAAACAAAAACTTTTATGAAAACGATGCTGTGTGCACAATGTTATTTTGGAAAACAGAGGGAGAGAAATATTTGTTTCTCAACAAACACGGCTCTGTGCACATGTAGCCTAAATAAGCAACAACATTGTACAGCAGTCACAAAAAATGCTAAGATACCAAAATGATGATGACCATAAATGATAACAATACTGTATCACTAAATTTACTATCATGATATATGAGTATTTGAATATTTTTGCACACCCAGTGCATTGGTCTAACCCTCCACCACAGGCCTGGACTGAAATAAATAGATACATGGATGGATGGATGGATAATATTTTAATATCCCAAAGGAAATTATTTTTTCAGGCAGTAGCGATTAAATCTGCCCCTGGTGGTAAAAGAATTGCCTCGCCTGGTTTAGGATGATGACTTACACCAGAGGTCCAGGGGCTGCTCACTCATGATAGAACCATGGTCCACTCCAGCCCTGCGTCCACTCCAGCTCTGTGTCCACTGTGGAGACACAATTATGAAAATATATCAGAATACACAGAATTAGGACTGTTAGGATTAAGAACATTTTGGCTATTAGATTTAAAGATTTTCCGATTTCTACTTAATGTGGTGGAATAATACCTGTTGTAATTACAGTTTTACTCTAATCAAAAAACGATTTGTGAAGAAAAGCTGGAAAAGGTGTTTAAAATTACAGAAGTGCAGAGAGTTAGAGAGTTTCATATTGAAGACGTCACAGTGGGAGAGTCTTGTCCAAACATTCAGTTCAATTTACACATTTTTCTGATACTTCAAACATGATTTCAACAAAATAAATGTTTTATTATCATATCATCATTTTATTATCATTTTCTTTTTGTCAAATCATAATTTCTGTCCACGTTAGAGTTTAGGCCAGTTTACAACATGGTTGCTAGGTAACAGGATGGAATTCCTTAGTGTGATGTCAGGATTTTCAACCAGGAAGTAAAATTAACCAAAAAAAAAAAAAAGTATAAATTATAAGAATTATAAATGATAAAATCTTAAATAGAATGGTCTTGACTATATTTTTGCTAAATGAGTAGTTCGATGTGTCATTTTAAAGGTGTACTGTGTAACTTTTCTTATAGCATTGATGTACTTTGAGGAGATAAGCTGGTCAAGATGAAGCCACCAGGCCAAGTTACAGGGCAGATCTGTGGGGAGGCAACCCCACTCACAGTAAAAATACATGTTTTTCAAAGTACTTGTATTTAAATGTAAGATAGATCAGTTTAATGCCTTACTGTGCAACAACAGCAGTGTTTTTTTTGCCCTTAAAGTCCAATTTAAGGGCAGTAGAGTTAGTTTAAGGGCAGTAGAGTTAGTTTAAGGGCAGAATAGCATAGTATAGTATCGTATCGTATAGTATGGAATAGTAAGTATAGTTCTGTGTCGGCTCAGCGCACACTGCCGCTGATGCCTTATCGTTGTTGTTTTTGTGTCGAGGTCTATGCGCCGCAAAGTAATTCACCACCACAACACTAGGAGGCGAGGATTTAAACCTGGCGTTCGTGTCAAGTTTAACATGAACCACCTCCAACGTGATACACGCACAGAACAGACTCGGCATCAGCAGCACGCCTCTTCTGTCACAGAGAGAACACTCATATTCCACTGAGTCGTGTCCTTTAGTCCGACAGAAGCTGAACCGCATCAGCAGCACAAGGAGCGAGCAGCTTTATGTCCAGAGTCAAATCGTCGGCGCAGGACTCCGGTATGACGTTTCTGTGACATTTCCAAATGTTCACGTGCACTGAAACTTGATTTGAAAAAAATCGTGTGGATGAAATCAAACTCACAATATCTGCCAGAAAAATCACAATTCAATTTTGTTCTTAAAATCGTTCAGGCCCAGCCCAGTTTGGGAGGTGACAGTCAGGAAATTGAATGAACCCAGCGCAAAATAAAATATACAGGTTTCATTTTGAACTTGTGTAATAAACATTAAGCATCCTGTATTTCATAAAAAAAGATTCCTGTGAGCTTTAAGTCATGTTAAAATGTTGTTATCTCCTCAAGAACAGACCTGGAGCTGCGTTTTGTTTCATTCACACGTTTGCGTAACTCTTTATTATTAGTCTGTCTACATCTCCAAAACTCAAAATGCTCTGTTCTATCTTGTGATGTCATCAAGAGGTAGTTTTCAAGTGAACAGCATCTTTTTTTTCTTTAGTTCAGTAGAGATTGGCAATTCCAGGGCTTTTGAGAGAAGAACTCAGTACTAAACCTGCAGGGATTGTGAGTTAAACATGTGTGAATGAAATAAAACACAATTCAAGTATATATTTTTAACATTGAACAGAAAATCGCGTAATACGAGCCCTTGAACCAATAAGAAAATAAATAAATAACATAAATGTAATTCACTAAAACAGTTGTGATTAAAATTTCTCATACAGCCCGTTCCTCTTTTTTAGGCATACGTTAATATTAAAACATTTTGACTCTTTTACACCGTTTTATCACTGGTCAAAAGGGTGTCTGTCAAGAAGGAGTTAATAATATTAGGCCTGCCACTTTTACAAGACGAAGACTGTTTCTTTAATTCGCCTACGTATCTTAAAAACTCTGCAGCGACGCAAACTCTTGAGCATTTCGCTTTAAAACTGCGCTTTTTTCTCTACAGCGGGCTCCAAACTTGTCCTTAACTTCTGTGTCACCGTGCGTCACATGCGTCAGGGGCACTCCTCCGCTCAGCCGCAGTTTTCCTCCGCTGTTCGTGCCGCATTCAGGGGCTGGGGCTGGTTGGCGAGCTGCAGCAGCTTTCGGAAGCCATGTTAAATTTCACTGTCACTCGCCACGGAAGCACCCAGGCAGCGGGGGAGACTGTGTGGCCCGCCGCCGTGTTCCGCGCTCGGTGGCACGGACTCACCTCCAGCCGCTCGCCGCTGCTCTCGCTCTCTACACCGCGGACTCGGAGCCAAACTTTCCGCCGTGGAAAAGGGGGAAAAGCTTCTAGCCAAGAGGACTCAGTCGCCTCCCCGAGCATTGGCCACCATTTTTATCACAGGAAATGACATATAGGAGGACGGAGGAAAGCGAATGCGCAAAAATTAAAGTTAACTGCGAGGATTTAAGGCGTTCCGGGCAGTGGGAAAGTGACCGCATTTACTGATGCTCACACGTCTAAGTTAAGAAATCACTTGAACTGTACAGCACACGGTGATATAAACCTGGACTATAAGCCTCCAAACCTAAGTTTAGCCCCAAACTCCCCACAATGATCATCTGAAATTAAAAATAATCATCTTGTGAGAGGTATTAACCCTAAATGAAGCGTTATTTTGGCTTTAATAGAAATACTTGCCCACTGTGGTGTAGAGAAGGGTGAAGCAGATGAAATGAGGCAAAAACAATAGTTAGAAGTATCACTGTATTACATTGCTGTGCCCAAATCTGATGGTTGAGTCAAGTGAAGGTGCATACTAGCCAGGCTGGCGCCCCCTAGTGCTTCTCCTCAATTTCAATTCTCTCCAGCGACTAGGTCAGGAATCAGAATACACTAGACCAGGAGTGTCAAACTCATTTTGGTTCAGGGGCCGTATCCAACCTACTTTGATCCCAAAGTGTCCGGATCAGAAAACTCATGTCATATAAACCCCAAAAATAACAATAAGTTCAAATATTTCTGCAGACAAAACACAAATCTTTTTTAATTGATGAACTCTTTCTTTTTCAAAATATTATAATATTATGAACAACCTGAAATTTTAAGAAAAATGCAATTTCAACACAATGTTTTAACATGAACTTGTATGTAAATAGGAATAAGTCAATTTTTCTTGTAAAATCCTGCACTCGGCTCCACTTTTCTCATGTTGGACATTCTGATGAGGGTGTCACGGTCAACAGTCAAAATGATCGTCCTTTAAGAGCGTTTGGAAAGAGACAAGTCTTCATTTGTGCTGCTCTGGTGGGAGGGGCCACGTACAGAGGCACTGGAGACGCTGCTGTGATAAACACCGCAGAAAATTAACAAAATTTTAATAGAAAATATAATAAAAATATTTTAGTAGAAAATCAGTCTTGGAGGGCCAGATCCGGCCCCCGGGCCTTATGTTTGACACCTGTGCACTAGACGGGTCTCAAAAACTCTGGAAGTGTGAGTTCGGGCACCAGCCATTCAGCAAAGAGCCATATATTCTGTGTTGTCAATGATTCCCAAGATCGAGGATTTAAAGCTGGAACAAAGGCTGTGTTCAGACTGAAGCCTGAAGTGACCCAAATCTGATTTTTTGGCCTCTATGTGACCTGTATCTGATCTTTTAATGACAGTCTGAATGACTCAGATGTGAATGTGAATGTGACCCAGGACACTTGGATATGTGCTCCTGAAACTGATACATATCTGATCTTTTGACATGTGACTTCAGTGTGAACGGCCAAAGTGCATTCATCCACCTACACATTATCAACAAGACTCAAACGTCACTGTTCTGCTCTGAAGTAGGTGAAAATTGTTAATGAACTCTGTGTCACTGAAGTGAAGCACATCACCACTCACCACTCTTGGCTACGTCTCCACATCCACACGTTCCTTTCAACGGACGTCGCTGCCGCTGTCCCACAAAACACCACGGCCAAAAACCTCGTCCTTCTCCTTCTCAATCTCCTCCTTAAAACAAGTAAGTTGTTCATGTTCTGGCTCCGGTACGAGAGGAACTTTAAAATCTCCAGGTGCTCAATGCTCGCGTCCATGTTTGGACAACTTCTGTAAACACAGAGCACGCTCACTGCGGTTGACGTCGTTGTGTCTCCAGTGCACATGTGGGATGCTTCTGGGCCCTTTAATGTTCACACTGGAGTCACATACAAGTCACATTTAATTGGAAATGTGAACGACCTCGAAAAAACATCGGATTTCACCAAAAAATCCGAATTGAGCGTTAAGCCCTGCAGTCTGAACGTAGACCTAGTGCCTCCGCTCAATTTCATTTCTCTCCAGCAACTAGATCAGGAAATAGAATACACTAGACCAGGCATGTCCAAACTAAGGCCCCTGGGCCAAATGCGGCCCTCAGACAAATTTTTCTTGGCCCTCAGACTTCCAGGTGAATTGGCCCAAAGTATCTTGCCTCAATTGAAAATTATTTTTTTTGCTGCAAGTTTTTTGGAAATCTACCTTGATAAAGCTGATATTTAACATTTAGTGTGTGGTTTTAAGGATCTTATCATGAATAAAGACTGATAGCTCATTCTAATGTGTTAAACATGCTCACATTTAAATTATTCACTGTACTGAGCACCAGTCTACGGCCCTCAATTGGCCCTCTTCTTCGCCTGTGTTTAGATATGTGGCCCTTTATGAAAAAAGTTTGGACACCCCTGCACTAGACGGTTTGCAAGAACTCTGGAAGTGCAAGTTCGGGCACCAGCCAATCAGCGAAGAACCATATATTCAGTGTTGTCAACGATTCCCAAGATCGAGGATTTAAAGCCGGAGCAAAGAGAATATTTGGTGAGTTTCATCAAGGGGAAAGACGTTATTTTTCTTCCTACGGGATTTGACAAAAGCTTAATATACTAGTTATCCCCATTCACGGGGCATTGCATACGTCACGACCAAATAGCAGCGACTGGTTATATTAAAAAAAGTACCTGCCTACTGTTGAGCAAACGAATTCTAACACTGAGAGGTCAGACAGTTTCTACAAAGTGAAACGGGCTGATGAATCAGGCTAGCATGATACTGCACTGTCAAATCTAATAAATTGACCTTGAAAAAATCTAGAAAACCAATTGTCTTGAAAAATCTGACTAAAGTGGAGTGTGAATCTAAAGCTGAGTTTACAAGTAATTCCTCGGTGTAGTGTCCAGTAAACTCCTCTTTCATCTAAGTAGTTTTAGTGGTAGTACTGAAGTTTTCATTCATAGAACTCATTCCTGTTGTGAAGCTGTGCCAATAACGAATCAGTCAGCTCCTCAAATCTGAAACATGTAGTAACTAGGGGTGTAACGATATCCAAGTCTCACGATACGATATCGTCACGGTATGAACTTCATATGGTTGGAAGACTCACGATTAGGGATGTAACGATATCCAAATCTCTCTGTACGATATTTTCACGATATACATCTCACGGTACGATATTTATTGAGATATTTTGTGGAGGCTAAACAGCTAAAACTGTTAATATGCTACTTTTTCCTCTTAAAATGCCTTGACAAGACTTAATCAAAAGAACTAAGATTTAAAAGTGTTTAAAACTGTTATTTCTTCTTGTAGTCTACACTGAAACAGAGCAAAGGATCATGGTCTATGTAGTTCCCTCTGTCTGTTTTTTAGCTGTTACTGCACCATAACTCTCCATTTAAACAAAGAGACTTGTAATTCAATATATTGTGATGGTCCACGAACTTTGACGATACGATATCACGATATTTCGGTTATTGTTACATCCCTAGTAGTAACCTTTACTTGAAGAGTAAGTTAACTTTACTTGGTAAAACCATGGAAGCCGATTGTCTTGAATTGAGCAAATGTTATTTATAAATACAAGTTAGAGTAAGAATTTACTCCACTGTGACCCAAGACACAGATTTTTTTTGGTTCGTCTTGTCATGATCTGCATGTAGGTCTGGATATACAGTTCTCACACAAGGGTCAATCCGTACACAGCAAAAACTGGAGGGTTAAAATTTTAAGGTAAAATATTTCAGAGTTGTTTTTAACACCAAAAGTGTTATTTTAACTATTTGAATGTTAAATGGGGGTTTGAGTTGGGGTTATTTGTCAGAGTTGATGTGGTTGAGGTTAATTCAACTTCCTCTAGTGTTAATTTGGCTCCTCCCATTCACCCCTTCAAACTCTTGTGAGAGAAGACCAGTTTGAACCAGTTTTGCACATAATTTCATCTTAAATTATCTAAAATAAAGTAAAAATAAAATAAAACACCTCTTTGTGTTGTTTAGATAAATCAGAATAACTCTACAAAGTGTTATCTGTTTACTCTCAAAATGTTAATATAACTCTGGATTTCGGGGTTAAACAGAAACTTTGGTCGAATGTTACTTAATTAACATTTCCAAAAATGTTAAATTAACTCTAGAACAGACTGGACTCATATAAACTCTGAGAAAACGTTAAAGTTGATTCTGTGAGAGTCAATTTTAACCCTCCACTTTTTGCTGTGTATGAAATCAGCTGTCAGCCAGAATCTCCCCTATGAACCATCTCAGATTTGGCTGAAAAAAAAATCAAAAAAATTTCTAAAATCACCAGATGAAAGAATCTCAAATTTTAGCTCAGTCCCTTGAGTCGTTCCTGAGTTATGGCCTGTTGAAATTTTGGGGCCATGCTCACTTTTTCAGAAACCTTAATTTATAATCATGTTTGAGAGACCAGAACTTCATCAAAAATAGAGCTAGGAAGATGAAAATTTGTATTATTGTAGGCCCCCAAACTTCAACGGGCCATAACTTGGGAACGACTCAAGGGATTGCGCTAAAATTTGAGATTCTTTCATTTGGTGATTTTAGAAATTTTATGAAAATTTTTCAGCCAAATCTGAGATGGCTCATAGGGGAGGGCGGCTGATTTCATATGGACTAACCCACATGTTGAATTGTTAATACATGTTTTCTGTCATTTCTAATCTTTTTGTAATTATTTTATTGACTATTTTGTTCAAATATTGCTGGTCAAGTGAATGTAGAAAAGAAAAAGAAATGTTCTACTTTTAATCTCCAAATAGACGACTTCTGGATCCTTTTATTGCTGCTTCAATGACTTGAGTATAAAAACTTGAGTAATACTAAATGTTCAGAGACATGATCTCTCAGTCAACAATAAAATATCCTCATTAATGTTCAATAATGATCAAATCCTCCTTTATTTTGTGATTTACGAATAATGTCTATGGGCTTGGGTTGAAAAGATTTGTGACTTTTAAAATATGGGTCCCCAGAAAAAGTTTGAGAAACACTGATGTATTCTACAATAATTCAGGTAAACAGGGATTTGAATATTTATTAGTCTTTGAAAAAACAAGCAAAAACTTTTGTTCAGCTTAAGTTCAAACACATCGTAACATGTGAAACAATAAAATAATAAAGCTCGGTCATTCCATGTCAACTCAACCAAGACCCCTGCACTGAAGGCTCAAAAAATGCTGGAAGAAACAAAACAGGTGAACAGGCGTAATCGAACACAGACTGGATGAACAGAGGGAGGATATAGAGACGCTCTGGGAAGATCAGGGATTGAGTGGCAGGTGTAGGAAAAACAAGGATGTAGCAAAAGTAGGAGCGGAACAGACTGGGAAATGAAGCTGGACTCTTGGCAATAACATGTCACTGTTGAAGTTACTCATCTCATTCAACTTGACCTTAGTCTGACTGACAAGTCATGTGCTTTTTTCACCCTGAAAGTAACTGTTACTTTACCACAATCATTAAGATTCACTAATTTGTTGCTGTGAGTAAAATAAAAGAACTGAATGCAAGTGAACACTTGCGTTAGATTTGACAGTGTATTAACAACACTGGACTGCTTCAGGTGCTCTGAATATGCAGGATTATTCATGTTGCCCACTGACAGATTGATGGAAAAGGTCATGGCTCCCCTTTGTTCTAAAGTCTAGGCCAGATCCTAAAACTTATTGACTTGAACACAAGACATAGAACAAATATCCCTCTGCTTCTTTGGAAGGTGCTCAACAGATTTTCATAGTTACCCACAAACAAATGTCAACCAGGGCCAAATGTCCACTTTGATGATCAGCCACAGTAATAGTAATACACGTGTCCTGTTTAGCACTGCACTGTTGAGTCTCACTTTTGTTTTATGCCCTGAAACATAAAGCCTGGCTGCTAATCTGTGCATACAGCCTCTGACAAGCTCCAGTCGACACTCACACAGTCATTCACAGGCAACGGGGTGACAGGGTGTTAAGTCAGGATTTAGGCAAACGGTGCCCTCTGCAGTCTACTATATATACCTGGTTACCTGGTAACCTGCGGGTTACCTGTTGTAAGCTTTTCATTCTGCACATGACTGTTTAATATGATATAATATAATATACAGTCTGTTCTGTTGAACCTGATGGACTTGAAGTGAATGAAGTGAAAAAACAAATCAAACAAACAGAACTCATGAACCCAGAAGTTTAAGACCAAGAGCTGCGCCTCAGGGACTTTTCTATGTAGAAAAGTATCAGGACAGCGCCCTCTTCTGGTCACATTGGAGTAGTGTAGTAGGAAGTCACAGTAAGAGTCAAACTAAGACGCGTACAGTCACGTAAAGGCCAAAGTGTTTCGTTTGTCTCGTGTTTGTAAAAATGTACTTATAAACAAATTTAGTAACAAGAGAATAAAAGTAAAAGCTTACAGCACCTGGTATTCCCAGGCGGTCTCCCATCCAAGTACTAACCAGGCCCGACCCTGCTTAGCTTCCGAGATCAGACGAGATCGGGCGTGTTCAGGGTGGTATGGCCGTAAGCCACAGACTCACACATGGACACTGTTTTTATATCTAGATTTAGCTCTATTTAACTATATATATGTTCAATAATCAGAATATTTGGATCAAATACAGAGGATGCATTTCCCCACAGTGTTCACTAAATGATACCTTTACCTTAATAACACACAGAATAAAAAAGAACATCATCCAAATAAAAGGACTGAATTGTGACTCACAGTGAGAAACTGCAAAACCACAAAATCTCTCTTCAGACATTCATTTCTACTTTCAGCAGCATTTCTTTACAATCTACATTAGTAGAACAGGGAGAGCAGACGTCCCTGTTTACCCGGGACAGTCCCAGTTTTGAGTCTGTGTCTTCTGTCCCAGCAGATTTATCCCAAACCTGTGATTTGTCCCAGTTTTACACAAGAAATGTCCCAGGTGTCCCTGTTTTGGACCAATCTAATACCTGCGACAGTAAAGAGAGGAATAAACTGTCATTTGTTGAGGTCAAATAAAGAAAAGCTGCTTCAAAATGACCAAAACACAAAGAAAATGGGACTATAGTGAGTGTGATGTTCATGTCGAGTGTGTTTTTCCTGACGCACTCGTTTCACACTTTTATTATTACCAACCAACCCAAACATGTCCCAGTTTTTGATTCAGAAAATCTGCTCACTTTACTTTACAAAATACATTTCATGATTTCTGTAAACATTGGAAAGTGCAGATATAAAGTAAATATAAAAACAGTGTCCATGTGTGAGTCTGTGGCTTACGGCCATACCACCCTGAACACGCCCGATCTCGTCTGATCTCGGAAGCTAAGCAGGGTCGGGCCTGGTTAGTACTTGGATGGGAGACCGCCTGGGAATACCAGGTGCTGTAAGCTTTTTAAAAAAATCATTAAACAATATTGCATTTTTCAAGAGGAGAGAACAGAAACACTTTGGCCTTTTCCATGATTCACTCTGATGTTTTTAGGACAAATGACGGTGACTGTGACTGACTACTGCACTACTACAGTTTGACCAGAAGAGGGAGCTGTGCTTCTCTTTTCTACATTTCAAACTCCCTCAGGCGCAGCTCTTGGCCTCACACTACTGGGTTTATTACTTCTGTTTGTTGGATTTTTCTTCATCATTTAACTCCATCAGATGCTGTAGATCAGAGGAGTCAAACTCAAATTCACAGAGGCCAAAATTAAAAACTGGGACTAAGTCGTGGGCCAAACGAAATATTTATAGAAATATTTCAGCAACATCTACAGGTTGAGCCGTTCACTCCCAAAGAGAAGTCATTTTCATAAATCCAGACTCAGTCACAGTCTGAAGTGTCAGTGTAAAGTTGAACAACATCTGAACATGTTTTCAAAGCTGTGCAGCAGCTCGTGCTGCAGGTCTACACACTGTTGGGTGTGTCTTATAGTCCAGGAGCCAGACCCTCCACCACCATATTCTGCTCCTTTTCCTGACTATGATAATTCATGAGTCACACCTCATGACGAGTTCGGGTCTTTTGTTTCAGCTCGGCCCGCTCAGTCTCAGGACCAAAGCTCCTTTTGTGGGACCTTTATGTGTGAAATGACATGAGTCTGTTCAAAGTGCTGCTACGGTCACATAGTGGTGAAATCTGGAACAAAGAACGATGAACATGATGAGGAATATAACAATATAACCAGAGGCTTGTGAATTTCTGTTAACAGTCTTTAGAAAATAAATGAGTATCTAATTACAATGTATTTTTATTATAGTTTGTTCAATTTTAAATGTAATTCTAAATTTGCAGATAATGGTAATCTTATAACATTAAAATAAAATGTTTTTAGTATTTTTGTCGCTCTAAATATGCATCACAGCCGCCGATGTGCGACACCCAGCACAGATCTGGCAACTCAGACTTACTGGCACCTACACCAGCAGCATGATTTATTGAACTTTTCGAGCTCTGGTAGGTGGATGGATAAATCCAAGAAAAGAAACATTTCTGAAGAAAAGAGAATGTTTAATGCTACATGGAGAGATACATTTGATTGATGAGACTTGGTTTACACATGATAAAATGATGACGGAACACAGAAGCAGACGCATTTTTGGTTCACTGTGCATGGATAATTCAAGTTTGGATTTTTATTTCCTCTGAAGACTTAAACAGACACTGAGAATTTCATTTGAAAGTAAGCATCAACCAAATGTCTTTTTTCGGAGTTCAAAATGTTTTTTGTTACATGCAGAAATAAAATTCTGTTTTCTCTGTAGCATCTCATTGATTTCATAAATGCAACACACTATAGTCTTTTATACATAGCAGGTAAAAAATGATCTGCAGTGTTTTCCTCATTTTAGATGTCACAAGGGTTTTGTGGCTCTGGGTGTTTTCTTTTCTGTGGGAGACGCTTTAAATGGCTCTTTGAGGATTTAAGATGACCAACCCCTGATCTAGCTTTCTCCCGTGTGTGTGTCTTCATATGTGTTTTGAGATTACTCGCTTGTGCAAACACTTTCTTACAGACTGAACAACTGAATGGTTTCTCCCCTGTGTGTGTCCTCATATGTGCTTTGAGATAACATCCTTGTGCAAACACTTTCTTACAAACAGAACAGCTGAATGGTTTCTCACCTGTGTGTCCCCTCATATGGATTTTGAGGTCATATCTATAAGCAAACACTTTCTTGCATACTGAACAGCTGAATGGTTGCTCCCCTGTGTGTGTGCTCATATGGATTTTGAGGTCATATCTTACAGCAAACGCTCTCTTGCAGACGGAACAGCTGAATGGTTTCTCTCCTGTGTGTGTGCTCTTATGTATTTTGAGAGCACGTCTTACAGCAAACACTTTATTACAGACGGAACAGCTGAACGGTTTCTCCCCTGTGTGTGTCCTCATGTGTGCTTTGATGTAAGATCCATGCGCAAACACTTTCTTGCAGACTGAACAGCTGAATGGTTTCTCTCCTGTGTGTGTCCTCATGTGTGCTTTGATGTAAGATCCGTGCGCAAACACTTTCTTGCAGACTGAACAGCTGAATGGTTTCTCTCCTGTGTGTGTCCTCATATGTCTTGTGAGGTCGGATCTTACAGCAAACACTTTTTTGCAGACGGAGCAGCTGAATGGTTTCTCTCCTGTGTGTGTGCTCATATGTCTTTTGAGGTCATATCTTATAGCAAACATTTTCTTACATACTGAACAGCTGAACGGTTTCTCCCCTGTGTGTGTCCTCATGTGTGTTTTAAGCTGAACCTTTTGGGCAAATGTTTTCTTACAGACTGAACAGCTGAATGGTTTCTCTCCCGTGTGTGTCCTCATATGTGTTTTGACTTCATATTTATAAGCAAACACTTTCTTACAGACGGAACAGGTGAATGGTTCCTCTCCTGTGTGAACTCTCCTGTGTATTTGTAGTTTATATTTAGACCCAAATCTCTCTTTACAAACAGAGCACTTGTATTTCCTGCTCTCAGCTCCTTCGCCAGGTCCTGACATGTCTCCATAGTTCACAGTATTTCTGGTCTCTGGTGCAGACTTGTCTCCATCAGCCTCTGTGCTCATGTGTGCAGATGAACAGCTGAATGGAGCTCTCCAGTCTTCATCACTGTCAGTGTCAGAAGAGTGCTCTGTGTCTCCCTCAGTCTCTGAGTCTGCTCTGATGTCCTCCTCCTGTGTGTCCTCTCTGTGGACATGTGTCTCAGCTTTGATGCCCTCCTCTCTGGTGGACATGTGTCTCAGTCTTGATGTCCTCCTCCTGTGTGTCCTCTCTGTGGACATGTATCTCTGTTTTGATGTCCTCCTCTCTGTGGACATGTGTCTCAGCTTTGATGTCCTCCTGTGTGTCCTCTCTCTGCTCAGTTTGTCTTTGTAGAAGCAGTGAGGATTCTTCTGTTTTCACGCTCACAGCAGTAAACTCTGGGACAGAGCTGATAAATAAAAGATACATTTGTATATTTCAAACCCAGTCTGAATATTTGTAACAAAAATGATTAAGAATGAACAACAAAATAAAGAAAAGCAGTTTGAAAATGTCTGAGACTCACACTTGCAGCTCAGTCTCCTCCTGTTTGATGTTGTGTTCTTCTTTAATGTGTGGAGTCACACCAGGGCTCAGAGAGGGGAGCTGGACAGCTGCAGGAGACAAGAGAATATACATGACATGAACACTGTGAGCTTGTCTGTAGTCTTCTATTTTAAGGCTGATGGGATGTCTTTTCTGTCCATGAAGTTGTAAATACATTTGAGTCAGTATCTGAAGTGATTTAGAGTCATACAGGTTCTTCGGCCGTTACAGCCATGGCCCACGTTTCTAACCAGCTCTTTTCTACATCATAGACATTTTTCTATGCACTTTTTAACACCCAGAGCCAAAAATTAAGACTTACCAGCTCTGATGAGCACGACCCTCGGGTTCAGAGCAGAGTCCAAGAGCTTCTGATTCTTGTGTTTGGAGCGGCGCAGCTCCTCCTCATAGTCCGCCATGGTGCTCTTCAACAGCCCACATATGTCCTGTACACCAGCACCCAGACGCTCCTCCACAAACGCTCTAAACCCTGTGGACATATTAAATTTTTTTGGTCAAAGTGCTACGGCTCTGCTCTACGGTTACTGGTGGTGCTGGTAAAAAGCGTTCTGTCCAATGGTCAGTTCAAATTTGTGTTGTTAAGTTGATTCAGAACATAAACAAACTGCTGTTTGAGTTCTTGTTTTGTTTAGATCTTTTACCCTAATGTGAGACTTCAGGTTATAGCACTAACAAAATGTTCACATTAACATCATAAATAACATCCTAAATAACACAGTAAATAAAGTTTTGACAGTTTTTAGACTAAAGCTCAGTCCACAGTCAACCAATCAGAATGAACCTGTCAGCCACGTGCTGCTGTGACGCAGCACAGCCAATCAGAATGCAGAGATTAGTGCTGTTCACAAAAGAATTGCCCCAGACCTGGGTTCAAACCATAGACTGTATCAAATATAAACATATATACGTCTGTGGTTCAAACCATAGACTGTATCAAACATAAACATATATACGTCTGTGCATAGCCAGGTGAGTTACGTAACAGAAGTTTAATATCAGGATGCTCCATGTTACATATCACTTATATATTACTTAATGTAAACATGAACTCCTATAGGCACTGGAAACTCCTTTACGATTTAGCCTACACAGTAACAGTTTCAAGTTGGCTGCAGGTTTAGAAATCCACAAAAAGATTATTATGATTAGACCTTCCTCCAAAATGTACTCAATGAGGCGTTGTAATAATCTCCACCTATGATAAGGAGAGTAGTGTCAGGTACTGTGTGTGTCCAGAATGCACTGATTACTGACGTATCTTTAACTGAGTTTTCCTCGGTCAGAAGGACAGGCCACTCCACTTGTACAAAGGTAGATGTTTATTTAGGAGGAGGGGCAGGGGATATTTAACAATGTTTTTTGATGGTTACATGTGCGTGGTTATATGGAAAACAAAAACAAGAAATATATACATTAGAGAACAAACTCTATGAAATGAACAGAAAAAAATACATGCTATTATACAGAGGAACCACTGGTAGAGGCTCCAACACAATAAATAAATTACACGTGGAGCACCCATAGACCATGGGAGCATCGCACCGTAAAACAGACCTTTTTCACAAGAGCCGTATGTCAGTGCTTTTCCATGGCAGAATATCTGTGGAAATGTCTGGTGTGTTTTCCACCAGCTTCATAAATCTGCCCCATCACCAAATCTTCAACCAACAAGGTTAACAAAGGAAATATTCTGTCCATGAAGAATTTCCATCCATCCAACCATTTTCATTTGTTTATCCAGACTTCCTTTTCCACGCACATGGCCTCCAGCTCCTCCAAGGGAACCCTGAGGTGTTCCCAGACCAGCCCAGCGACAGATTCCCTCCAGCGTGTCCTGGGTCTTCCCCAGGGCTTCCTGGTGTGATGTGCCCAGAACACCTCAGAACATGGCCCAGGAGGCATCCGGAGCAGATGTCCGACCCACCTCAGCTGCTCCTCTGGACGTGAAGTAGCAGCGGCTCTACTCTGAGCTCTTCCTGTGTGACCGAGCTCCTCATCCTATCTCTAAGGGAGCGCCCAGCCACCCTGTGGAGGAAACTCATTTCAGCTGCTTGTATCCATGATCTTGTTCTTTCGGTCATTACCCAAAGCTCATGACCAGAGGTGAGGGGAGGAACGTAGATGACGGTAAATCGAGAGCTTTGCCTTTGGGCTCAGCTTCCTCTTCACCACAACGGTCCGATACAGCGACGGCATCACTGCAGACGCTGCACCGATCCACCTGTCAAACTCATCCTTCCCTCACTTATGAAAAAGACCCCGAGATACTTGAACTCCTCCACTTGAGGCAGGGACTCGCCACCCACCTAGAGAGGACAAGACACCTTTTTCCAGTGGAGAACCATCGTAAACACCCTAACCCATGAAAAATGTAGCCACAAGTATGAAGGTAAGAAAGACGAAAACGTAAAGGAGAACAACGACGACGCACGAGAGAACTACTGAGCAACACTAAAGTTATGGTCATGAATAAAACAAAGTAACTTGTTCATTCACTACAATTCTAAAATTAAAATTAAAAATCAATTTCATGATGTGGATATTAACACAGACAGAGAGATTTGTGCAGTTTAAACGTTAGACATGTGATCTGTGAACATCTGCAGCATTTAAAGTGCACAAATCTCTCTGTCTATGCTAATCAGTGTTGGGAAGGTGACTTTTCAAATGTATTCCCCTACAGATTACAGATTACATACCCCAAAATGTAGTTTGTAACGGAATCCATTAAATTACTTAAAGTGAGTAATGTAATCTGAATACTTTGGATTACTTGATTTGCTGTAGAGAAGTAAAGACCAGGATATCGTAACATAAGTTTTATCTGCTAAAAGAAAAAAAAAGACCAGACTTTACTGAACCAAATTAAAAATATTATTAATAGAAGAGGAGGAGACACAGTCCACGCAGTATGGTTTAGTCTTGTTAAATCCTGTTTTAGACATAGTTTAGACCTGGTTTTAGTCCTGGTTTAGATCTGGTTTTAGACCAGGTTTTAGACCTGGTTTAGACCTGGTTTGGATCTGGTTTTAGACCTAGTTTGGTCCTGGTTTGGACCTGGTTTTAGACCTAGTTTAGTCCTGGTTTAGACCTGGTTTAGTGTCCAGCAATGAGTGGAATTACTGAAAAAAAATAAAAAAATAAAATAAAATAAAAAAAATGTGAAAAAAAGAAAATACCTCTGTGTAATCCATTTATTTCAACCAAGTAACTGTAATCTAATTACCACTCACTGAAACAATAACTGTAACTGAATACATTTACTCATAATTTGTACTCTGATTACGTAACTCCAGTACATGTAATCTGTTACTCCCCAACACTAATGCTAATATCTACATCATGAAATTTATTTTTAATTTTAATCCTTGAATCGGTCTGAGTTCACAAGTTACTTAATGAATTACTTATTCCTTCTGTTTTATTCATGACCATAACATTAGTTTTGTTCAGAAGTTCACTCATGCGTCGTGGTTCGCCTTTACGTTTTTGTCTTTCTTCTCTTGATAGTTGTGGATAAATTGTTCATGTTAGAATGTTTATCCTTTTTGGACCTTGTTGGTTGAAGATTTGGTGATGGGGCAGATTTATGAAGCTGGTGAAAAATATTCAAGTCATTTTCAAAGATATTCTGCCATAGAAAAGCGCGAACGTAAGTCACGTGGTTTACCTTACATCGCGGCACTTCCGGGCGTGGTGAAAAAGGTCTGTAGCGTTAGCTTATAATTCTACAATAACTAATAAATAACTTCTAAACATTACTCACATGGCACGAACGCACACGGCACTCAGACACACAAGAACACGCACGATGCCCGAGAGCAGCACGACGCTCCGCTACTGCTGCACAACAACAACAACACAGAACGGAAGTTGTGGAGCCCAAGCTTTCCGGGACTACAATCAGCTGCATCATGGGTAACGTAGTCCCATGCACACCGGACTTTAACAAATAGGCTTGTAAGATTTGTTCAGTGTTCAGTATAGCGCCCTCATGTGGACCGTGGAAGGAGCACGAACATTTTTCCAGCACAGTTGTTGGAGAGAGGAGAGCGCGCTGACGTAAGAAACTGAAGACCACGGAACTTTATTCATAGACCTAAATCTAGATTTAAAAACAGTGTCCATGTGTGAGTCTGTGGCTTACGGCCATACCACCCTGAACACGCCCGATCTCGTCTGATCTCGGAAGCTAAGCAGGGTCGGGCCTGGTTAGTACTTGGATGGGAGACCGCCTGGGAATACCAGGTGCTGTAAGTTTTTGCTTTTATTCTCTTGTTACTAAATTTGTTTATAAATACAACATTTTTACAAACACGAGAGACAAACGAAACACTTTGGCCTTTACGTGACTGTACGCGTCTTAGTTTGACTCATACTGTGACTTACTACTACACTACTCCAATGTGACCAGAAGAGGGCGCTGTCCTGATACTTTTCTACATAGAAAAGTCCCTGAGGCGCAGCTCTTGGTCTTAAACTTCTGGGTTCTTGAGTTCTGTTTGTTTGATTTGTTTCTTCACTTCATTTAAGTCCATCAGATTCAACAGAACAGACTGAAACATGATTAAAAGTCATGAACAAAAGAAAAGAAAGTCAAAATGTTTTATTTGACTGTTTCAAAGTTGTACAACATTCACGTATTCTGCTGTAGTTTGACTCTCGCACTGTCCTGTTGAACTCCAGTCCGTCTCTGTGTGACCCCCCCCGTGGCCCCTCACTCTTCCTGTAGCCCCTCACTCCTCCTGTGGCCCCTCACTCCTCCTCTGGCCCCTTGCTCCTCCCGTGGCCCCTCGCTCCTCCTCCCATGGCCCCTCGCTCCTCCCGTGGCCCCTCGCTCCTCCTCCCGTGGCCCCTCGCTCCTCCCGTGGCTCCTCCCTCCTCCCGTGGCTCCTCCCTCCTCTTGTGGCCCCTCGCTCCTCCCGTGGCCCCTCGCTCCTCTTGTGCCCTGCTCCTCTCTCCCGTGGCCCCTCGCTCCTCCTGTGTCCCCTCGCTCCTCCTGTGGCCCCTCGCTCCTCCTGTGGCCCCTCGCTCCTCCTGTGTCCCCTCGCTCCTCCTGTGGCCCCTCGCTCCTCCTGTGGCCCCTCGCTCCTCCTGTGCAGCTGTAAAATTTAGGAGCACAGATGATTGTGATCAGATTTAGGATAGAAGTGTAAAAAATGGGATTGTGTGTTTAAATGTGCTTTGTGACTGACTCCAGGAGCATAAACATTTGTACAACACTAAAATATGAGCTGATGAACTCATTCAAAAACCCCACACATTTCACCACATGTTTGTAGACGTAGAAACATGATTGTGATATATCATGCAGTCTTATCTTAAAGTGACTTATTGTAGATAAATCATAATTGCAGCAGTGTCTTTAACTACACATGAATTGATTATTTTGACTTTCTTTTCTTTTGTTCATGACTTTTAATCATGTTTCAGTCTGTTCTGTTGAACCTGATGGACTTAAATGAAGTGAAGAAACAAATCAAAGTCGGGTTAATGGAAAATAAGAAAAAAACACACGATGATAAGTTTAATGGAATGTATACGGTGTATTGTTCTTAAGAAAAAATGAATGTTAAAAATAAAATAAAATAAAACCTGGAACAGTCTTTTATATACGACTTTGACTGTGTTTAAATCCAGACTCAGAACGGTTCTGTTTAGCTGCATAGGACTGACAGGTTTTCATTTTTCATTCTGTACTCTTTTGTCTCATTTAATGTCTCTCTCTCTCTTTTTAATTTTATGATGATTATTTATGTTTTGATTTGTTTTATTGGGATTTGAATGTATTTCTTATTTTTTGTGTATGAATTGTGCCATACAAATAAACTTGTCTTGCCTGGTTTAGTCCTGAAAAAAAAAAAAAAAAAAAAAAAAAGCTCATGAACCCAGAAGTTTAAGACCAAGAGCTGCGCCTCAGGGACTTTTCTATGTAGAAAAGTATCAGGACAGCGCCCTCTTCTGGTATCGTATTTATTGTATTTATATCTACTTTACAGTTATGTACAGTCACGGATGTTTATTCAGATCATGAACTTAAACTGTAATGAATATTTGGAGAAACACTTTGTCCTCTCTTCTGGTTTTGGTCTTCCTTTGTTTATAATATTCCACATTATGGCATAAAACGTATATATCCATGGAAAATGTTCTCAAGTATTGCCCATCTCCAGAATCTTACACCTTAATGTGCATGTCTGGAGTTAAATCAAGCTTTATTCAAAGATTTATAGATAGAAAAACTGTTTTATGTTTTACTTGTTAAAAGCCTCAAACACTCAAGTAGCCTGGTTGTAACACACAATTCTTTAAATATGTACTTGCCAAATGTAAAGGTCAAGTTAGCTCTTATATACATTAACACGCAGTTTATGGCATTTAATAGTAAGGTTGCGCTTTTATTTTGGTGACTTCCGGTTTGAGCGGAAGTGAAGGAAAAAAACGCTTGTTTATAAAGCTTGTTATAAAGAAAAGACGCAAAGTAAATACGGCTACGTTAACAGTGAAAAACAAAACAACGGAGAAAAGTTATATAAAACAAACTAAAGATAGCTACAGTCGACAGGAGAACAAGGTTTGTTTGACTTGTGAATGTATATTTGAACTTCTTGTCATTTGTATCAAATTAATGTTAAATATGGATAACGGTTAAACAATGTAATGAGCTAGTGTTGCTGTAATTGTTGTTATTTTGTTCTTGTTTAGCTCTTACGTTGGTTCTTTGACATGGCAAGGAATGATTAAAAGTCATTTAACCATCAGTTCTGGCCTTCTCAGTTTGACTGGATTCTACACCAAATGTCGTTTCTCTCTCCTGTTCCTCTCCAGTCTGTCTTAATTGTCTTAATGAAGTAGTTTCTAATCCTGAATCATTCGGAATGATTTGTTCAAGCTTTATGAGACTGTTGAAAGCTGTTTGTCCTCAAAAACCACACGAGTCCCATCCCTGATCTCAGCCCGGTGTACAAATGTCCAACGAGGTAAACAACAGGTATAAAGTAGATATAAATACAATTCCCTGCAATGTGTCCTTCGCTTACGGCCATACCACCCTGAACACGCCCGATCTCGTCCGATCTCGGAAACCCGTTCCTAACGAAGTCGTAACAGTTCCTAACAAAGTCCTAACCAGTCCTAACAATGGGGGCAAAAGAGCCAATCAGATGCTTTGGCGCGCCTGTGTCTCCGAGGGGCAAAAGAGCCAATGGGAGCAGTGAGCCTCTCGCGGTGAAGGAGCCAATCAGTGTCCGTCTCCACTTAGCAGGTTGGTTAGACACTGTACATTGAAAAACTTCATTCTGAGCTCACGCACTTTATTCATCAGCGACGATCGCATCGTATCATTACAAGTAAGTACAATTTACCAAAATGTTATAGATTAGTGTACTTAAATTGTATTCGTTTGTGACTTGTGATTTTGTAATCACTAGCGAGTAGCAACGTGACAAAAGTGTTTTGAAATTGAGGTCCGTGCATCAGTGTTGTGAGTAGTGCGTTAAAAAGTTACTGTAATGTGTAGCTTTTTGCTGTAATAATGTAACGCACTAATCAGCCGCGGTGAAACGGCATCGTTGCGGTTCCGAATGTCGGGATGGGCCCGGAGAGGCGCCCGCGTTTACCGGAGGGTCTACGCGGGGAAAGACCCGCGCGCAAGTCCCGCGGCACGGAGATAACCGCGCCCGAAGACCAACCGCGCTTTGCGGTCACTCTGTTCCACGGACTCTAGTCCAAGACTAGTCCTGGTTTAGTCTTGATTTAGTCCTGGTTCAGTTCTGGTTTAGACCTGATTCAGTTCTGGTTTAGACCTGGTTTAGTCCTGGTTCAGGTTTCGTTTAGACCCGGTTCAGTCCTGATTCAGACCTTGTTTAATCCTGGTTCAGTTCTGGTTTAGTCCTGGTTCAGGTCTCGTTTAGACCCGGTTCAGTCCTGATTCAGACCTGATTTAGTCCTGGTTCAGTTCTGGTTTAGTCCTGGTTCAGGTTTCGTTTAGACCCGGTTCAGTCCTGATTCAGACCTGGTTGAGTCCTGGTTCAGTTCTGGTTTAGTCCTGGTTCAGGTCTCGTTTAGACCTGGTTCAGTCCTGATTCAGACCTGGTTGAGTCCTGGTTCAGTTCTGGTTTAGTCCTGGTTCAGGTTTCGTTTAGACCCGGTTCAGTCCTGATTCAGACCTGGTTTAGTCCTGGTTCAGTTCTGGTTTAGTCCTGGTTCAGTCCTGATTCAGACCTGGTTTAGTCCTGGTTCAGTTCTGGTTTAGTCCTGGTTCAGGTCTCGTTTAGACCCGGTTCAATCCTGATTCAGCCCTGGTTCAGTCCTGATTCAGCCCTGGTTCAGTCCATATATGGCGCAAATGTTCTGCACCTTGCACAGTTCCTTTTGTTGAGAGTAACTTAAAGTAATACAATAGTAATGTAATGTTTTACATTTTAAATGCAGTAATATTGTAATGCAACTAATTACTTTGAAATGACCGTAATAAGTAATAAATAACATAGTTTTAAAGTCACTTGCCCAACAGCGATGATTAGGGTGTTTTGTGAATCAGAGTCTGAAAAAAATAAAACTTTTCTTTGTATACATTCGGCGTGTAGGTCTCCAGTAGATAACAGACACTAGTTTAAGAGTTCAACCTGAGGTCACATCATTTACCAGCAGAGAATACAACACCAAAAGGAGGGCTATCAAATGTATTTTAATAAGTTCAGGCATTATTCAATGAAAAGCTTAGATGTCTAAATATTGTCTTCTCATCCTCTTTCACAGACATGCCAAAGAGCCAAAAGCCAGATGCACACTGGGCTGGTGTTATGTCCCTGTATGCTCAGGGAAAATACAAATTTTCAACTGGCCAGAGACCTGGGAGCAGACGTTGGAGGGCAGTGCTACAGAGGATCCAGAGTTGTCCTCTGACTCCTTTGGTGTTCGGCCAAACTGTCAGAAAGGTCGACATTTTTGGCAAAACAATCCCCTGCCAATGTGGTTACCATGAGGTAAATTACCCCTCCCCCCAACACATACACATACATACACACACACACACACAACCTACACTCAGCACTGCTCTCACACACAGCACATTATCCTGTCTTTAATGTTTAGTCAGTTTCTCATGGATCATTGTCTATTGGTTCTGCATGATTCTGTGATTCATTGACTTGTTTTGTTGCAAATTCTTTTTTTTCTTTTTTTTTTCTAGTCAGGAAAGCAGGCACAGGCACTACCAGATCCACAGGCTGCACAGGAGAACAGCAGCACACCAAGGGCCAGTGCAGCATCTGGAAGTGAGGAAGGTTCAGTTCCTGCTGCCATGACATGCGGTGTTTGTGCTTTGAAAGTTCCGGTGGACCAGTTCTCACAGCACCTATTGGACTACCACACCCAGGAGCAGTGTGAACATTGTGGTGTGAAGGCCCAGGGAACAATGGGATTAACACACCACCTTGAAAGATGTCATGCTGTGAAATCACTCACAGGTGACGTTCCAAAAATGTCACCTCCGGCCCCTTCAGCCTCCTCCTACTCCTCTACTGCCCAGGCCCTGGAAATAACAGAAACACCAAACATCCACACCCAAGATGCTCCTGCTCCAGCCTCCCTCCCCACCAAGGACAAGACACCTGTCATTTGCTCCCAAGATGCTCCTGCCCCTCCAACTCCAACAGTTCTTGAGATGGCACCAGCAAGTCAGAGTCACCACCGACTACTTCTTCCTGCCTCTGCCTCTGCCCCTCCTCCAGCAGCAACACCAGGGCTCCCGGTGCTTTTGTCCTGTCGAGAGTTAAGCCGGACTAGGTTTTTACCCAAGCCGTTTCTCAGGGTCATCCGGCCAGGTGACCAGGAGTGGATTGCCCACGTCCTGTATGAAGCGAATGGGCAGCTGAGACAGGACATCCGGGAAAACTGGCACCACCCCCCAAGCCCAGTGAGATCTGCATCACCTCCAGATCCACATGACTATTTTCGACAGAGGATGTTTCTTTGGGCTCCAATGCGCATGTGGGGAATTCCACTGAAATGCACCCAGTGCAAACGAAAGATGCACCACTCTGGGATATACCCCAAAGTCAGAGAGGTCATCGATGTGGCATCTAAATATTATTTGATTGGAGGTGATTACCCAAGGTGCAGCAAGTGCAAGCAACCTGTCTGTCCTTGGAGTTGTGACATTTTAAATCAGCTGGACCCGTCAAAGCGCAACAAATTCCCTGCTGTGTTGACAACACATCTGGCACTGGACAGGAAATGTGTGACACTTCTCCGTCCGAGAACAGCAGGGAATAGCTCCAGTTACCTGCAGCAGGCTTTTCAGGAAGCGCACAGTGAGGAGTGGGCTCGGAGGTCTTGTGACTATTTCACAGAATGTGAAATGCACAAGAAATCCTGCCTCAGCCAGACCCAGACTGTTTATGTGCCACCACCGCCCTTCCGTCGACTGCCCCTGGCCCAGTGGTTTGAGACAGTTCATGCAAATGATGTTGTTGGTCACCTGGACGAGCTCAAAGGTGTCATCACCTCAACATTTGGCCGAATTCTCAAGCTTGACTCCACTAAAAAGGTAAATGTACAACTTTATAAGCCCAATTTTTTTCTTTTTCTTTTTGAGTTGGCTAAGAATACATGTGTTTATGAAGTATGTACTTTGTTATAATATAGGTCACCAAAAAACTGGCTGGAGGGATTGAGGACACAGCAACATGGATGACCAATATTGGGAACGAGCATGGTCAAGTTCTCAACTCTGTCCTTACAACCGGTGAGGGAGCTGGCCTGGATGACCTGTGCCAAGGCATCGTGAAACGGTACAGGGATGCTGGTGAGCCACAGCCAGACGCCATCTATGTGGACAGAGACTGTTGCAGCGACAGAGGTGGGTTACCTGTGCTTTGTGTTGTGATGTTTTTGCCAGCAGATTAAGGCAGTTAGTTAGTTAGTTGCTTACTTTATTTTTCTTTGATCATCATATTACAATGATTTAACACAGAAATTATGCAAAGCACCAAAGTTATTCTAAAGACTGTAGGGGTTTAGGCTGAAGTTTTAACACTTCTTTTGCCTAACCCTAATCCTATTAACATATAGAATAAGATACAAGATGGCAGAACTATTTACAGAAAAAAAGAATTTTTAAGAGTGCAGGAAAGAATACATATTTAGGTCTTTTGGTATACACACATACACAATACACATCAGTGTTCATACACACACACAGATTCATGTACATGTTAGTATTCATAGCTATTGGTATATAAATACACGTAAACAGACACTTTTTATAATTGATGGTTATAGATCTGTAAGATCCATAAGGTATGTTTTTTTATTGTTTATTTATGTAGGAGTGAGCCCCGTTCTGCAGTGGTTTCGGCCTTGGACGTGTACTGTGCGGTTGGATGTGTTCCATTTCATGAGGCGGTTCACAAATGGTCTCACCACAGAACACCATCCACTGTATGGCACATTCTGCTCCAAACTGTCCAGCAGCATCTTTGAGTGGGACAAGCAGGACGTCTGTACCTTGAAGGAGGCCAAGCGGGCAGAACTGAAAAAGAAGCACCATGGGCGTGAGCCAACCGATGCTCAGGTGTTGGCAACCATCAATACGAGGGAGTTAGCGAGGCACTGCCGCAGGAGAACCCGGGGGGTAGAGGAGACCCGTGCCCCCATCAAATGTCTCCTTGACTCCATGTGGCAGCTGGTGGATGGCACTGGACTGCACCTCATTAACCATGAGAGCATGTCTCGAGTGTGGGAGGTGCAGCAGAAACACCTTGCTTGCATCCAGGATCCACCAGGGGTGCAGCTGTACACCAACACTGGCTCAGGGCTGGAGAAAGGGGACAAGACACTGGATGTCCTAAGATGCGGCAGAGGGTCTTCCTCTCTTGAGAGTTTCCACAAGCACCAGTGTGCATTCATTCCAGGCAAGTTTTAACCTTACATATAGAACATTTTGTATTGGATGCTATATATATATATATATATATATATATATATATATATATATATATATTATAATGTTGCAATGTGCAGAAATCAGTGATCCTGTTTTTTGTCTTATCAGGGTGGTGCACTGCATACTCAAATGTATATGCTTGAGGGTGTATCGAGGTGGAACATCAACCGCTCAGCACAAGCACTTGCCATGACTGAAACGTCCGGGACAAAAATATATGACATATGGTTGCTGTCAAGTGTGAATGTGCTGAGCAACAGAGTGTTGGGAAGACCCCTCATTCCCGAGTTTATCCCCCCCGGGAAACCTACTGGTAAGAAAGAAGACTGCTGTTGGTGATAACTAAATATAAGCTGTGACCTGGAAATTAAAAAATCTTTTTCTCCCCTAATTATTGCAGGAGAGCGCATTGCTGTGGAGTACCTTCTGGCACAGTCCAACAGAGGAGATCTCCTGAGTCAGCAGGCTGAAATCCTTCCAGAGGTCTTGGATGAAAACCCAGAAGATGAATGTGCAGATGTGACTGTGCCACACATCACGGACATTACGTTTCAGGTAATACGATGTCAAATGTTTGATCATTCAACAGAAAATATGGAAAAACTAATTTTAAAGAGTTTTTTTTAAATGTACAACTGACAAACTTTGTAATATAAGTGCCTTATTTTATTAATCACCTCAGGAATCTGAATACCCATTTGTGGACAGCGATGACTCAGTGATGGAGCTCTTACAAGGCCAAGTTGAGGAGAGTGATGCCCGTCTGCTGGGCCCATTGAATCCCCACTTGAGGAGAGTGACGCCACTGCGAGGACCATCCAAACCCCTTTTGAGGACACTGGGCCTGTCACCCCAGCTCTGGTACAGTGGATACATATCTTATTTTGTAATCTAATTTAATCTGGTCTACACTCATCTAATTACCATTGGAAATGTCATTTTATTTATATATTTTTTATTGATATTTATGGTTTTATTGTTTATTTTGTTGTGGCAGGTCACAAGTTCTGATTCCAGAGGCATTCCTGGATGGGAGGCAGTTGATGCTTTGGCAGGGTACCTGGTTGGGCTGAACCGATCAATAACCTCTCTCTCGAATACTGAGGTGGCAGAGATATTGAGGCTGTACAGCTGCTTGAACATCTTCGACCAGACTCCCACCTGATACACCCTCAAAAGTAAAAAAACAACTTTGTCAGGACCTTGGAGAGCGTCAAGGAAGCGCAGTGGCTCTGCTCCAGGCCAGCAAGCTGCTGAAAGGTATCTATCTACATCTCATACAGTTGTAATTGTTCAGCATCTGTATTAGTGTATTTGAGTGAGTATGTCAACAGGCATATATTGTGTGCACTATGTGACATGGTCATCTTTTTGCAGATTGTACATGGTTCATGGCCAGGCTGCGCACAGGCCAGATCATAACCGAGTTTCAGAGTGTGTGGCTCTGAAACTGTACAAGGAGTTCAGGGAGGCCAGAAATAGGCCAAAGGACAATAAGGGCAAGACTTTTCCCATTCCACAGTCAATTGTCATGGCTTACAGCCATATTAAGCAGCTGGTTGAGGACAGCAGAGACATTATGGACAAGACTGACCTGGTGTTAGTGAACATCAACAACACCACGGTGTCCTCCTGGTAAGGTTCATCCTTAATATCTTTAAGATTTTTTTTTTTAATTGCATTGCTGGGTTTCAGATGACATTACAGCATTCTATAGGACAATATTAACTAATACAGATGGAGGGCAGCTAAAATTTCAATTGTTACAATCCAAAATGATGTTGCAATACAGTGAGATGAAAGGTTTAGTCAGTAATTGAAAATACCAGGTTCACCATTTATGAATTTAACTTTTGGATATTTCATGGTAAAGTACAGTGTGATCAATAGGGAATTTGCCCTCATCTTAGAGTATGACATCATCACATTCTAGAATCTGAAAACCTCCAATTGGTGGTTATCAGATTTTAGAATGTGATGATGTCATACTCCCAGATTGGGGACAAGAGACAGGATATATATATATATATATATATATATATATATATATATATATATATAGTACATTGCCATTAAATATACAAAAAGTACACTCATAAATGTTGAGCTGATCATTTTTTTAGTCACTAGACCCAAGAACTGACTGTATTACAACAAAAATATTATATTCACTTTAGCTGCCTCCCATCTGCATTAAATCATATTGTCCTATAGAATGTTATGATGTCATCTGAAACCCAGCAATACTTGAACACAGTTCTAAAAAACATGTTGAAATAAATCGTATTATTGTGTGTGTGCTTGTGTTTTTTTGTTTTTCTTTCTCTTCAGGCTGCATGATCGGCAAAAAAGAACTGAGCGAGATTTGCTCCTTCAGGGCACACATCTTCCTGGACAGATCACTGTAGCTGAGGAATCGCTCCCTGAACCCCTTGCCTTACCATCGCGGCCGGTTCAGCGTGGGCACAGTCCTCTGGTGTTTGAGGAGCCAGAGAACCTTGAGGGTTTGGCAATGATACGACAGCGTCGCAGTGCCAGAGCACCAGTGCAAGAGAGAATCAGCCTCAAGCATGATGGTGCTGAGATCCCTCCTTCCCACAGCTGTATGCAGGAACAGTCCTCAGTTTATCAGCTGCCCCCAGCACATCACCAGAGCTGGCCCTCTTTCCATCCACAAGCCATGGACCACACCCAGGGCTGGTTCTCTAACCCTTACCAGTTACCCCCAGCATACCCTCAGAGTTGGTTCTCCTCCCAACAGGCACCCTCAGCACCCCCAACTCACCCTCAAGGCTCAACGGCTTACCTGGCACCCCCAGCACACTCCTACGGTTGGCCCTCCCAGCAATCCTCCACATGCACCCAGGGCTGGTCTGCCACACACCACCTGCCCTCCACATCCACCCAGGGCTGGCCATCCACACAGGGCTGGTCCACCACCCCTCAGCCCCCCTCAGCATCCACCCAGGATAGGGCCACCACCCACCAGCCACCTATAGCCCCTTCTCAAACCCACTCAGGGGTAAACCCTCTTAATCGTCATCGTGAATGGCGATTACAGAAGGCTGCACTTGAAGATCAGGAGCGTGAGCGGAGAGGTGAGCCCCCCAAGAAACGCCAAACTAAAGAGCACTACCACTACCAGTGTAAGTTGTACGGGGAAGCAAAAGCCAAATCTACTGGGCACACACAGGTACGTGGCAAGTGGTACTGCCCTGCCTCTGGACAGACTTTGGAGGAGTGGAAAAGCTCTCTCCCCTAAACTGTGGAGTAAACTACCTCCTTGAGAGCTGCTATGACTGTTTGAATGTATCTTATGCTGTTTTTTATCTTTTGTATGTGAAGCACTTTGTGACCTGTGTCTGTGAAAAGCGCTATGTAAATAAATGTCACGTTACTTACTTACTTGCAATGGTAACATTACAATCTAGTATTTCTTTGTTATATTTTTGTATACGTTTGTTACATTTGCAGTTGCAAACTTTTTTAAAAGATTAAGATTAATAAGCACAGTTGCCGTTCCAAATATGTGCTTTAAAAAAAAAAAAAAGTCAAAACAAAAAAAACAAACAAAACAAACTCTTGTGGTGTAATAGTAACACGTCCATCCTTTGGGTGGGAGATTCCAGGTGCAAGTCCTGGCAAGAGTGTGCAACTTCTTAAACCAGTAAATTGATTTAAATTTATGCAACTTGTTACTCAAATCGTAACCCTCCCTTCACCCTTTGATGTAAGTGAGACCTCTAGAGGGAAAATGAGGTACTGTGAATATTTACTGTGTATATTATAATATTATAATGTGTACATGTATGTATATAATATGTATTATAATATAATGTGTAAGATTCACTATGTACTGTGAATAAACATACAGTGTGTTCATGTGTTGTGGAGTGGAGTTTATGAATAAATTAATTTAGAATAAATAAATAAATAAAGATCCTTCTCTTCTCCCTCTCTCATCCCTCTCCTCTTCTCCTCCTCCTCTTCTCCCTCTCTTCTCCTCTCCTCCCTCTTTTAAATTTTTTCCTCTTTCATTTTTCTTTTCCCCCCCTTTCCCCCCCCTTTTCTTTTTTCTTTCCCCCATCGAGCAGTCCGTTTTGCCCCTTCTTTGGCCGAGATCAGACGAGATCGGGCGTGTTCAGGGTGGTATGGCCGTAAGCCACAGACTCACACATGGACACTGTTTTTATATCTAGATTTAGCTCTATTTAACTATATACATGTTCAATAATCAGAATGTTTGGATCAAATACAGAGGATGCATTTCCCCACAGTGTTCACTAAATGATACCTTTACCTTAATAACACACAGAATAAAAAAGAACATCATCCAAATAAAAGGACTGAATTGTGACTCACAGTGAGAAACTGCAAAACCACAAAATCTCTCTTCAGACATTCATTTCTACTTTCAGCAGCATTTCTTTACAATCTACATTAGTAGAACAGGGAGAGCAGACGTCCCTGTTTACCCGGGACAGTCCCAGTTTTGAGTCTGTGTCTTCTGTCCCAGCAGATTTATCCCAAACCTGTGATTTGTCCCAGTTTTACACAAGAAATGTCCCAGGTGTCCCTGTTTTGGACCAATCTAATACCTGCGACAGTAAAGAGAGGAATAAACTGTCATTTGCTGAGGTCAAATACAGAAAAGCTGCTTCAAAATGACCAAAACACAAAGAAAATGGGACTATAGTGAGTGTGATGTTCATGTCGAGTGTGTTTTTCCTGACGCACTCGTTTCACACTTTTATTATTACCAACCAACCCAAACATGTCCCAGTTTTTGATTCAGAAAATCTGCTCACTCTACTTTACAAAATACATTTCATGATCTCTGTAAACATTGGAAAGTGCAGATATAAAGTAAATATAAAAACAGTGTCCATGTGTGAGTCTGTGGCTTACGGCCATACCACCCTGAACACGCCCGATCTCGTCTGATCTCGGAAGCTAAGCAGGGTCGGGCCTGGTTAGTACTTGGATGGGAGACCGCCTGGGAATACCAGGTGCTGTAAGCTTTTACTTTTTTTCTCTTGTTCCAAAAATTAATCTGTTTAGCTGCATATGACTGAAAGGTTTTCATTTTTCATTCTGTACTCTTCTCTCTCATTTAATGTATCTCTCTCTGTTTTTTAATTTTATGATGATTATTTATGTTTTGATTTGTTTGATTGTGATTTGAATGTATTTTTTATTCTTTGTGTACGAATTGTGCCATACAAATAAACTTGTCTTGCCTGGTTTAGTCCTGAAAAAAAAAAAAAAAAAAAAGCTCATGAACCCAGAAGTTTAAGACCAAGAGCTGCGCCTCAGGGACTTTTCTATGTAGAAAAGTATCAGGACAGCGCCCTCTTCTGGTCACATTGGAGTAGTGTAGTAGTAAGTCACAGTAAGAGTCAAACTAAGACGCGTACAGTCACGTAAAGGCCAAAGTGTTTCGTTTGTCTCGTGTTTGTAAAAATGTTGTATTTATAAACAAATTTAGTAACAAGAGAATAAAAGTAAAAGCTTACAGCACCTGGTATTCCCAGGCGGTCTCCCATCCAAGTACTAACCAGGCCCGACCCTGCTTAGCTTCCGAGATCAGACGAGATCGGGCGTGTTCAGGGTGGTATGGCCGTAAGCCACAGACTCACACATGGACACTGTTTTTATATCTAGATTTAGCTCTATTTAACTATATACATGTTCAATAATCAGAATGTTTGGATCAAATACAGAGGATGCATTTCCCCACAGTGTTCACTAAATGATACCTTTACCTTAATAACACACAGAATAAAAAAGAACATCATCCAAATAAAAGGACTGAATTGTGACTCACAGTGAGAAACTGCAAAACCACAAAATCTCTCTTCAGACATTCATTTCTACTTTCAGCAGCATTTCTTTACAATCTACATTAGTAGAACAGGGAGAGCAGACGTCCCTGTTTACCCGGGACAGTCCCAGTTTTGAGTCTGTGTCTTCTGTCCCAGCAGATTTATCCCAAACCTGTGATTTGTCCCAGTTTTACACAAGAAATGTCCCAGGTGTCCCTGTTTTGGACCAATCTAATACCTGCGACAGTAAAGAGAGGAATAAACTGTCATTTGCTGAGGTCAAATACAGAAAAGCTGCTTCAAAATGACCAAAACACAAAGAAAATGGGACTATAGTGAGTGTGATGTTCATGTCGAGTGTGTTTTTCCTGACGCACTCGTTTCACACTTTTATTATTACCAACCAACCCAAACATGTCCCAGTTTTTGATTCAGAAAATCTGCTCACTTTACTTTACAAAATACATTTCATGATCTCTGTAAACATTGGAAAGTGCAGATATAAAGTAAATATAAAAACAGTGTCCATGTGTGAGTCTGTGGCTTACGGCCATACCACCCTGAACACGCCCGATCTCGTCTGATCTCGGAAGCTAAGCAGGGTCGGGCCTGGTTAGTACTTGGATGGGAGACCGCCTGGGAATACCAGGTGCTGTAAGCTTTTACTTTTATTCTCTTGTTCCAAAAATTAATCTGTTTAGCTGCATATGACTGAAAGGTTTTCATTTTTCATTCTGTACTCTTCTCTCTCATTTAATGTATCTCTCTCTGTTTTTAATTTTATGATGATTATTTATGTTTTGATTTGTTTGATTGTGATTTGAATGTATTTTTTATTCTTTGTGTACGAATTGTGCCATACAAATAAACTTGTCTTGCCTGGTTTAGTCCTGAAAAAAAAAAAAAAAAAAAAGCTCATGAACCCAGAAGTTTAAGACCAAGAGCTGCGCCTCAGGGACTTTTCTATGTAGAAAAGTATCAGGACAGCGCCTCTTCTGGTCACATTGGAGTAGTGTAGTAGGTAAGTCACAGTAAGAGTCAAACTAAGACGCGTACAGTCACGTAAAGGCCAAAGTGTTTCGTTTGTCTCGTGTTTGTAAAAATGTTGTATTTATAAACTAATTTAGTAACAAGAGAATAAAAGTAAAAGCTTACAGCACCTGGTATTCCCAGGCGGTCTCCCATCCAAGTACTAACCAGGCCCGACCCTGCTTAGCTTCCGAGATCAGACGAGATCGGGCGTGTTCAGGGTGGTATGGCCGTAAGCCACAGACTCACACATGGACACTGTTTTTAAATCTAGATTTAGCTCTATTTAACTATATATATGTTCAATAATCAGAATGTTTGGATCAAATACAGAGGATGCATTTCCCCACAGTGTTCACTAAATGATACCTTTACCTTAACACACAGAATAAAAAAGAACATCATCCAAATAAAAGGACTGAATTGTGACTCACAGTGAGAAACTGCAAAACCACAAAATCTCTCTTCAGACATTCATTTCTACTTTCAGCAGCATTTCTTTACAATCTACATTAGTAGAACAGGGAGAGCAGACGTCCCTGTTTACCCGGGACAGTCCCAGTTTTGAGTCTGTGTCTTCTGTCCCAGCAGATTTATCCCAAACCTGTGATTTGTCCCAGTTTTACACAAGAAATGTCCCAGGTGTCCCTGTTTTGGACCAATCTAATACCTGCGACAGTAAAGAGAGGAATAAACTGTCATTTGCTGAGGTCAAATACAGAAAAGCTGCTTCAAAATGACCAAAACACAAAGAAAATGGGACTATAGTGAGTGTGATGTTCATGTCGAGTGTGTTTTTCCTGACGCACTCGTTTCACACTTTTATTATTACCAACCAACCCAAACATGTCCCAGTTTTTGATTCAGAAAATCTGCTCACTTTACTTTACAAAATACATTTCATGATCTCTGTAAACATTGGAAAGTGCAGATATAAAGTAAATATAAAAACAGTGTCCATGTGTGAGTCTGTGGCTTACGGCCATACCACCCTGAACACGCCCGATCTCGTCTGATCTCGGAAGCTAAGCAGGGTCGGGCCTGGTTAGTACTTGGATGGGAGACCGCCTGGGAATACCAGGTGCTGTAAGCTTTTACTTTTTTTCTCTTGTTCCAAAAATTAATCTGTTTAGCTGCATATGACTGAAAGGTTTTCATTTTTCATTCTGTACTCTTCTCTCTCATTTAATGTATCTCTCTCTGTTTTTAATTTTATGATGATTATTTATGTTTTGATTTGTTTGATTGTGATTTGAATGTATTTTTTATTCTTTGTGTACGAATTGTGCCATACAAATAAACTTGTCTTGCCTGGTTTAGTCCTGAAAAAAAAAAAAAAAAAAAAGCTCATGAACCCACAAGTTTAAGACCAAGAGCTGCGCCTCAGGGACTTTTCTATGTAGAAAAGTATCAGGACAGCGCCCTCTTCTGGTCACAATTGGAGTAGTGTAGTAGGAAGTCACAGTAAGAGTCAAACTAAAAAGACGCGTACAGTCACGTAAAGGCCAAAGTGTTTCGTTTGTCTCGTGTTTGTAAAAATGTTGTATTTATAAACAAATTTAGTAACAAGAGAATAAAAGTAAAAGCTTACAGCACCTGGTATTCCCAGGCGGTCTCCCATCCAAGTACTAACCAGGCCCGACCCTGCTTAGCTTCCGAGATCAGACGAGATCGGGCGTGTTCAGGGTGGTATGGCCGTAAGCCACAGACTCACACATGGACACTGTTTTTATATTTACTTTATATCTGCACTTTCCAATGTTTACAGAAATCATGAAATGTATTTTGTAAAGTAGAGTGAGCAGATTTTCTGAATCAAAAACTGGGACATGTTTGGGTTGGTTGGTAATAATAAAAGTGTGAAACGAGTGCGTCAGGAAAAACACACTCGACATGAAC
>NW_026571152.1:2415384-2505975 GCF_026225935.1 Boleophthalmus pectinirostris
TGAACAGGAGCATATAATGTCACCTTGAAATTCGCCAAAACTTTGACCAAATTTTGCAGCTTCGCCGAACGTAAACCGTGACAGTTATCAAAAAAAATCAGCTAACTTTAGATGTTCCACTTCTCTAGATGATGTACGGTGATTTTCAGCCCTGTGGGTGAAGCGCCTTCAGAGGAGTTCGTTCAAACGCAATGTGAACGAAAATGCGGACTGAAACTTCAATCCAAGATGGCCGCCTTCTGGTTTGTCAGGGGGCGTGGCCATAATAACATTTTTTGTTTGTCTTGACATGACAAATGTATGTAGCGAATTTCATGGCTCTATGACAAAGTTGACCGGGACGTATCCCATAGGAGCCAAATTTTTGAGTCTTTGCACCCCTGCTGGCCAACAGTGAAAATGGTATCATGTCCATAATATAATTTTTTGCTCGTAATCATGCATAGAATTTAATTCCCAAATTTGGTGCAGATCTGACTATGTTGACATTTCATGTCTATGGTAGGGGGCGCTATAGTGTTCACTTTTCATATGTTTTATAGTGTATTATATTCGGACTGAGATCACACATTAGTGATTCAAATTTCAGCATGATGGGACTAAGCATGTGCGTGTAATATATTTTTTTCTATTTTTGGGAGGAGTTTTAGCGCCTCTGCTGGCCAACAGTGAAAAATTCGCCATGTCCATAATATACTTTTTTGCTCGTAATTATGCATAGAATGTAATTCCCAAATTTGGTGCAGATCTGATAATGTTGACTTTCAAGTCTATGGTAGGGGGCGCTATAGTGTTTTTTCATATGTTTTATAGTGTATTATATTCAGACTGAGATCACACATTAGTGATTCATTTCAACACGAATCGGACTAAGTCTGTGCGAACAGGACAAATAATGTCACTTGAAATTCGCCAAAAGTTTGACCAAATTTTGCGGCTTCGCCGCACGAAAACCGTGACAGTTATAAAAAAAAATCAGCTAATTTGAGATGTTCCACTTGTCTAGATGATGTACGGTGATTTTCAGGCCTGTGGGTGAAGCGCCTTCAGAGGAGTTCGTTCAAACACAACGTCAGCGAAAACGCGGACTCAAATTTCAATCCAAGATGGCCGCCTTCTGGTTTGTCAGGGGGCGTGGCCATAATAACATTTTTTGTTTGTCTTGACAGGACGAATGTGTTAAATTTCGTGGCTCTACGACAAAGTTGACGTCGGGACGTCTCCCATAGGCGCAATGTATTTTGACTTTTCGAGGTGGCGCTGTGTCGCCATTTTTTTATGCCTGTGCACGAAACCTATATTTTATCGAATTTTTCGCCACTTCTGAATTTTAAACTTTGGTGAGTTTTTGAACGTGTTTAGGGGGTCAAATTAGAGCTCAAAGAGCAGAATAATAATAATAATAATAATAATAATAATAATAATAATTCGAGCAAAAACAATATATCCGAAAACTTTAGAACAACATATTATACGTTTTTTGAAAGCTCTCGACCTTCCCACGTCACCGTGGGGTCATTGGTGAGTGACGGGCACTGAGGCGCTCGTCATTCACCATCTCGTCGAGGTCACCCATCGCCTTCCATTGACTTCCATTCATTTTAGCAGTAGTAAATATGAGCCAGGCCTTGGGCGTGGGTTACTGGGATACTGCTGTTCGTGCCGGGGGCGACCGTGGACATAGTTGCATGTCGTCTTGTCGCATTCGGACATGCGCACGTCCCTTCCCATTCGCTCCGCTGAGCGGAAGCAATAGGCCCTACGCCCTGTCGGGGCTCGGCCTAAAAAAAAAAAAGTAGTAAAAACAAGGGATGTAACAATAACCGAAATATCGTGATATTGTATCATCAAAGCCTCACAATAATACCGTGGGCTCTGTAAATATATCAAATTACAAAATCTTTTGCTTAAATACATTGGTTTCTAGTAGCAACAGCTATAAACATTGGGAACTACATATCCCATGATTCATTTCAACGCAGACAACATGAAGAAATATGTTTTTTTACTTGAATTCTCGAGATTATGACCGTAATAATTCACATCAAAATCTTGTCAAGGTATTTTAAAAGCAAAAAAGTGTCCTATGTACAATTATATCAGCCTCTCCAAAATATCACAATAAATTTCATACCGTGAGATGTATATCGTGATAATATCCAGTGTTGGGGAGTAACAGATTACATGTACTGGAGTTACATAATCAGAGTACAAATTATGAGTGACAGTATTCAGTTACAGTTACTGTTTCAGTGAGTGGTAATTGGATTACAGTTACTTTATTGAAATAAATGGATTACATGGCAGTATTTTCCTGTTTTCCTTTTTTCACATTTTGGGCTATATCCCCTTTTGTTTTTTCTTTTTTTTTTTTTTTTTTGTTTCTTTTTTTTTGTTTTTTTTTTCGGTAATTCCAATCATTGCCGGAACCAAGTCTAAACTAGAGCTAAACCAGGTCTAAAACAGGTCTAAACCAGGTCTAAAACCAGGTCTAAAATCAGGACTAAAACAGGACTAAACCAGGACTAAATCAGGACTAGAACAGGTGTAAAACCAGGTCTAAACCAGCTCTAAAACAGAACTAAAACAGGTCTAAACCAGGACTAAAACCAGGTCTAAACTAGATCTAAACTAGATCTAAACCAGGTCTAAACCAGGTCTAAACCAGGTCTAAAACCAGGTCTAAAACAGGTCTAAACCAGGTCTAAAACCAGGTCTAAAACAGGACTAAAACCAGGTCTAAAACAGGTCTAAACCAGGACTAAAACAGGATTTAACAGGACTAAACCATGCTGCATGGACGTGTCTCCTCTTCTATCAATAATATTTTTAATACAGCAAATCAAGTAATCCAAAGTATTCAGATTACGTTACTCGCTTTAAGTAATTTAATGGATTACGTTACAAACTACATTTTGGGGTATGTAATCTGTAATCTGTAGGGGAATACATTTTAAAAGTCACCTTCCCAACACTGATAATATCGCACCGAGAGATTTGGACATTGTTACATCCAGAGGCAGCGCTACCATTAGGCAACAGTGGGCGGCCACCTAGAGCCCCCGAGTCTGGAGGGGCCCCCAACCTATTGCCCTCAGTCTCAGTGCCACTAATGGCCGAGGACTCAGAGCAATTAGATTTTCTCTCATGATGTATGACATAAAATGAGAGCAGTTTACTTTAAACAACAGAACATTATCAAAATAGTATCTGATTATCAAATCTATTTTAACTGTCAAAACTTTCCTCCCTTTCACGTTAGAATGGACGAGTCAGTTTGACCCTGATTTGAACAGAATCATAACATAATCATATATAATGGATGTAAACAAATAGGTAATTGTACTAGCAAAAAAATAAAACTACTTTCAGTTCTGGTTATCTAGTAGGTGACTGAACTAATACGACAAGTTTCTAATCCACCATAATTCAAATAAAGATGTGCGTGTCTCATGAGCAATGTGGAAAAACAGACAATACATACAGACAGAAAGACAGAAAAACAAAAAAATAAATAAAAAATTTAATAAAAAAATTAAATAAAACAGCGTGTAATAGTGAGGGCCCCAAACTCAAGTTCACCTAGGGCCCTCAAATTGTTAACTCCACCACTTGTTACATCCCTAGTAAAAACTGATTTGTAAGGTACTTTAATAATATATTAATAGTCATTTGTAATATTACTGTTAATATGTGATGAATTTATTTTATTATGATTATTATTTATTTATTTTTGTTTAGAGCTGATTTAGTCCTGGTTTAGTACTGGTTATCCTTCCTTTTTCCTATAGGACATTACAGGCTTTTATAAACACCTTGTTTGTTGATGATTTAAGAAGTACATATGATTTGTTATGTTTTTGTTTGGTGGGATAATACATGTGGTAAACATTTATCACAGTTTTACATCAGTTAAGTGGCAGTGTGTGGACAAAAAGATGAAGAAAAATAGAAAAGTGCAGGAATTAGCGCTGAATACATCTCCAAAATACAAGGGCAATTTATGAAAGAAAAAAGAAGTTTAACGTTGCAATTTGTAACTTTCTGGGTGGAGGCAAATTTGAGTTTGGGGCCTTTTTTTTTTTTTTAATATATATTTATTGTCTGTTTTTCCACATTGTTCTTGAGACACGCACATCTTTATTTGAATTATGGTGGATTAGAAACTTGTCGTATTAGTTCAGTCACCTACTAGATAACCAGAACTGAAAGTAGTTTTATTTTTTTGCTAGTACAATTACCTATTTGTTTACATCCATTATATATGATTATGTTATGATTCTGTTCAAACTGACTCGTCCATTTTAACGTGAAAGGAGGAATGTTTTGACAGTTAAAATAGATTTGACAAGCAGATTCTATTTTGATGGTGTTTCACTGTTTAAAAGTGAACTACACTCATTTAATGTCATATTGAGAGAAAATCAAATTGCTCTGAGGCCTCGACCGTTAGTGGCACTGAGGGCAATAGGTTGGGGGCCCCTCCAGGTTCGGGGACCCTATGTTGCCGCCTACTGTTGCCAAATGGCAGCACCGGCTCTGGGTCCGCCACCATGGAGATGTTGCTTTGTTTGGAGTTTTTCACAGTATGATATTAAACTTATTTATTTCCATGGAGACAGGTTTGATTTGTGGAGAGGTGGGTCCGCTTACATAGAATACAGATTTGTCAAGGTATTGTTTTATAGTAAAAAAAAAAAAAAAAAAAAAAAAAAGGCAAGGAGAGTTTATTTGTACAGCACAATTCGTACACAAAGTAATTCAAAGTGCTTTTCAGAATAAGAAATACATTAAAATCAAAGCATAAATAATCATCACAAAATTAAAGATTAAAATTAAAAAAGAGAGAGATATTAATTACATAAATTAGAAAGAAGAGTGTGGAATGAAAACCTTTCAGTTATATGCACAGTGAAACAGAAATGTTTTGAGTCTGGATTTAAACAGCGTCACAGAAGAGTCTGTCTCACATGTTCAGACTGTTCCAGGTTTTAGCTGCATGAACCTGAAACTCTGACTCCCTTCCCTCCTCAGAGTGTGAGATGTTCATATGACACTAACATGTCACAGATGGACTTTGGTGCTCGGCCGTGGAGAGACTTGTACAAGCAGAGCTGCTTTAAAGTGTCTGAGCCACAGGAGCCAGTGCAGAGACCTGAGACCAGGACGCATGTGCTCGTACTTCTAGTAAACTAAAAACACCATTCATTAAACAATGAGCAGGTTTCCATTGTGGCATATGCAAGGAAAGCATTTTCCTGAGCATATCTCCATGGACACAACCAGGTGCTGGACTCTTACCAAAAAAGTTCCATAGTGCACCTTTAAATCTCAATAAAATAAATGTGTTGTCATTTATTTGTATCCATTAATCATAACTACTGAACATTTTAGACAAATTGTGGCCCTTGTCATGTCTTACGGTAGTTTTAGGTACATGCTTTATGTTTTATTGATAATAATAGTAAATTATCTTTATTTGACCCATTTTTCTTTTCTTTTTTTTTCTTTTTCTTTTCATTTCATTTATAGCAGCACCTATAACCCTTAGTCTTAAGAAAGGTGCACTATGTCACTTTTCTGATGAAGACAACCAGGTGACAAGGCCAAGTTACAGGTCAGATCTATGGAGAAGCTACCCCACTCACACTGAGAATGCAGGTTTTATGGTTTATTAGAGCAGTAAAAATATATGGAATTGAATAAATGCAACATGTTTAAAGAGAAGTGTAAAGCTTTTCTGATGAAGGCTCTGTTTCCTGCACTTTTCTGTTGAGGTTTCAATGTTCTTCAGTATGGCTTTACCCATCTTGCATTTATTCAATGACAAGTATTTGTATAGCTAAAAACATACATTGAAAAACATTCATTTTCATTGTTATCCGACTCGCTTTTTCATAGATCTGACCTGAGAAACATTGTACACCAAACAGTAGCAGATCTCCACCAGAAAAGTTACACTGTGCACCGTAAATGCCATACTGTGGAACATTCTTAGTAAGGCAATCGTACCCACGTGGAGACAAGCAAGTGGTGCATTTATACCAGAAAAGTTACATAGTTAGTCATGTTTAGATCCAGGTCTTACCCAGTCCTGGTTTGGTTCTGGCCCAGTCCTGGTTCAGGCCTGGTCCAGTCCTGATCTAGTCCTGGGTCCAGTCCTGGTCCAGTCCTGATCTAGTCCTGGTCCAGTCCTAGTTCAGGCCTGGTTCAGTCCTGGTTCAAGCCTATTTCCACCCTGATCTAGTCCTGGTCCAGTCCTACTTCAGTACTGGTTCAGACCTGGTCCAGACCTGGTCTAGTGCTGGTTCAGAACTGACTTAGTCCTGGTCCAGTCCTAGTTCAGTCCTGGTCCAAACCTGGTCCAGCCCTGGTTCAGCCCTGGCTCAGTCCTGGTCCAGTCCTAGTTCAGTCCTGGTCCAGACCTGGTCCAGCCCTGGTTCAGCCCTGGCTCGGTCCTGGTCCAGTCCTAGTTCAGGCCTGGTTCAGTCCTGGTCCAGTCCTAGTTCAGGCCTGGTCCAGACCTGGTCCAACCCTGGTTCAGCCCTGGCTCAGTCCTGGGGTCCAGTCCTAGTGGAGACCTGTTTCAGTCCTGGTTCAGGCCTGGTCCAGACCTGGTCCAGTGCTGGTTCAGAACTGGCTTAGTCCTGGTCCAGTCCTAGTTCAGTCCTGGTTCAGTCCTTGTTCAGGCCTATTTCAGCCCTGATCTAGTCCTTTTTCAGGCCTGGTTCAGTACTGGGTCAGTTCAAGTTCAGTCTTAGTCCAGTCCTAGTTCGGCCCTGACTCCGTCCTGGCTCAGTCCTGGTTCAGTACTTGTTCAGACCTGGTCCAGTCCTGGTTCATTCCTGATCCAGTCTTGGTCCAGCCCTAGTCCAGTCCTGGTTCAGTCTTGGTCCAGTCCTGGTTCAGACCTGGTCCAGTGGTTCAGACCTGGTCCAGTCCTGGTTCAGACCTGGTCCAGTGGTTCAGACCTGGTCCAGTCCTGGTTCAGACCTGGTCCAGTGGTTCAGACCTGGTCCAGTCCTGGTTCAGACCTGGTCCAGTCCTGGTTCAGACCTGGTCCAGTCCTGGTTCACAGCTGAGTCCTGGCCTCTTTGCCCTGGGTTTAAATTACAGGCAGTCGTTTGGTGCTTGAAGTTAAAAATGGTGTAATTGGTATCTTCAGTGGGCGAGGGCTGCTGTGTGACGGAGAAATGAGAGAGTTTACAGATGGAAAAACCCGTACGAAAATATACATACCTCAGGACAAGTCAAGGCTTCATTATAATATGTTATTTCACATATAAATATAATAATGTATGTACTCATTTAAGAGCTCAGATACTGAACATTCATACTTGTCCTGGTTGTCCTTCCTTTTGAGTTTAGTCCTGATGTAGACTTAATCTGGTCCAGGTTTTAGTCCAGGTTTAGTTTAATTCCACTTTAGTCTAAATTGGAGAATGGTGTGGGTTGATATTTACCACCAGTGTTGGGAAGGTTCCTTTTAAAATGTATTCCCCTACAGATTACAGATTACATACCCCAAAATGTAGTTTGTAACATAATCCATTAAATTACTTAAAGTGAGTAACGTAATCTGAATACTTTGGATTACTTGATTTGCTGTAGAGAAGCAAAGATGAGGAAATCTTCACATAAGATGTTTTGTCTGTTAAAAGAAAATAAAAAGCCCAGACTTTACTGAACCAAATTAAAAATATTATTGATAGAAGACGAGGAGACACGTCCACACAGCAGGATTTAATCCAGTTAAGTCCTGTTTTAGTCCTGGTTTAGTCGTGGTTTAGACCTGGTTTTAGTCCTGGTTTAGTCCTGGTTTAGTCCTGGTTTAGTCTTGGTTTAGGCCTAGTTTAGAACTGGTTTAGACCTGGTTTATTCTTGGTTTAGACCCAGTTTAGACTTTGTTTTAATCCTGGTTTAGACCTGGTTTAGACCTGGTTTAGACCTGGTTTAGACCTGGTTTATTCTTGGTTTAGACCTGGTTTAGACCTGGTTTAGAACTGGTTTAGACCTGGTTTATTCTTGGTTTAGATCCATCTTAGACCTGGTTTAGACCTGGTTTGGATCTGGTTTAGTGTCCGGCAATGAGTGGAATTACTGGGAAAAAAAAAAAAGAAAAAAAAGGGATATAGCCCGAAATGTGAAAACAGGAAAATACCGCCGTGTAATCCATTTATTTCAACAAAGTAACTGTAATCCAATTACCACTCACTGAAACTGTAACTGTAACTGAATACAGTTACTCATAATTTGTACTCTGATTACGTAACTCTGGTACATGTAATCTGTTACTCCCCAACACTGTTTACCACATTGATGATCGTGTCTCTCATGGGACCAAAAACTCTTTGTTATTAGATCGACGACATGATTTAAAGTTGTTGTAGTTATAGTTATGATCTGGGTTTATGGTTAAGGTTAGAATCAGTGTCCAAGAAGTGTAACAAATGTCTGCACTCTAAATGAAGATCATCCAGTGGTAATCTAATGAGCTACTAACAGTTTTTTTTTTCTCTCTGTGTGCAGGCACGTGACCAGAAGACCCAAGGTAACCTGCAGCTCGCTCAGGAGTGCTCGGACAAGGCCAAGTGGTACAACATCCTGGCCGCGGGCTGGAACCTCCTCATCCCTCTGCTCCTCGTCGTCATCCTGGTCCTGCTCCTCATCCACCTGGGCTCTTCACAGGGATCCTTCGACTTCTTGGGAGAGGATGGATTGCAGAACTTCCTCAAACTGTTCAGCTGGTAGACTCAGGGAGGCAGGAGGGAGAGGGTGTGGGGGAAGGGAAAAAGAGAATTGGGTCAAAAATAATGTGCTTGGCAGAAACAAAACAGGCAAAATAAGTTAAGGTTTAAATGTGTGAAGTGATGAAAGTCACTAGATCAGTGTTTGTCAAACTGTGATAAATGGGCTGCCTCTGAAGGTACACCGGCCCTCAGTTTGGCTATTGGTTTTATTTACAGACAAATCATTTTGTTTTTGTCCTCCTTTAAGCAAATATTTACCCTAATTTAGACCTAATAAAGTCCCATTTTGGATCCTGGTCTTCAAAAGGCCAAATAACATTCTAGGTTTATGGTGTGAGATGAAACATCTTTACTTTATACATAGCGCTTCTTAATTAAGATTTATTTTACTTTTTTGCGATGTTGATCAAATCAAATTGTGGCTTTTTAAGTTAATCTACCCAATTTTCAATTCATATAAGATATTAAAGATGGAAAAGATTTTTTTATGAGTAAGATTTGCTGTTTGACTGTGTTCATTGTAAACATACTATTTAAAAAGAGAAGTATCACTAGAATCGATGAAATTGCACAAGAAGAAACCATGCAGTCTGCTGAGTTTGGAAGAAGGATTGATTTTACTGCTGGGGAAGATATCATGCTGTTTACACTTTTGTTTCTTGGATAAACTGTAAAAAACAAAAAAACAAAACTACCACACCTAGTTTATTTAATGTTAAGAAGTAATGTTTTTGAAACCCCATCTATGGGTTTCAGATTGAAATGAAAAATTAAAACTGTTAATTAACAATTTAAAACAAAACATCCTAATGTTTGAGTGTTGAAAAGTCCTCAAAATGGCGCGTGTAACAGGAAGCTGAGAGCCATGAATATGGCTGAGGCTAAACTCCAGCTAACAATCATTTTGTGAATAGACAATTAACATCATTGACTGCACATTATTATTAGAAACATATAAACATTGTTGGTCAGTTTTGAAATACCCATATAATGTAATTATTTATTATATTTATCTTATCATGCAGACAATAACAAACATAACATTGTGACCGCCAGCCGCAGTACTGTGACTCTGTGTGTGTGTGTGTATTGTGTTTAATGAATTGGTAGAGCCAGGGTTGGAACATTCTGGAACAAAGGATGAACTTATTTTTAATTCCATAAAACTTCAAGGCATTTCCCTTCATCTGCTCCAGTTGATCAGATGCTCATGTCAGTGTCTGTTTAATCGTAGCTCATGTGGTGGTCATAATGTTATGCAGGAACCAGTTCACTTCACCTGTGTGTGTCTTTCTTTACCACTTTTTAATGTCCAATTATGCAATGTTGAGGCTTTTTAAAGGTGCACAGTGTAACATTAAGACTGTTGGTCTCCATAAACCCATCTATCTCCATGGAGACAAGAAAGTGACTCTCCAGACTCAGTTACAGGTCAGGTCTGTGGATCTGTTTACCAATAAAATACTTGTAATTAAAAAAATGGAAGAAAGAATTGTTTAATGCTGAACAGGCAAATTAATAACATCACCATGGAGACACGCTGGTAGCAGAACTTCCACTAGAAAAGTGACATAGTACACCTTTAAAAAGTAAGTTTATCATTATTTGGGCACTTAAAACAACTACTATTATTTTTTTTCTTCTCCTTTTGATTCCTGTATGTTTTTACTGTACACCTCTTGTACTTGAGGTAAATAAACTAGATTCACTTTGAAAAGTACAAACGTTCTCATCTGTCATTGCGTCTGCTGGATCACAGGGCATAACGGGAGGTGAAACTGGAGCGCTGATGTTTTGGAGCTGTTCTTTGGGTTATAAAGGGAACATCACGTTTTGGGCCGGGCCGACCGCTGCCTCCCCGACAGAATGTGACCACTTATTTATGTTCTATGTTTGCTACTGCTTTTTAAAGGGAGGCTTTTTTTGTGAAATATTTCTGAAACGTTTGTAGATTATCCCAAAAAAATGTGTCCGAGGGTGCACTGTATGTCACTAAAGAGTCAGCACCTCCTTCTCTTCATGTGTTGCTTGGAATGTTTCACAGTCTGGAGTTTCACCTAAATAATTACAAGTGCATCTTTAGTTGTTTCCAGGTAAAATTATAAAAAGAACAAACCAGTTTTACCGATCTTGCTTTTAACATCATACATTAAAAACACATATGACCAGTGCTGGGGAGTAACAGATTACATGTACCAGAGTTACATAATCAGAGTACAAATTATGAGTAACTGTATTCAGTTACAGTTACTGTTTCAGTGAGTGGTAATTGGATTACAGTTACTTTGTTGAAATAAATGGATTACATGGCGGTATTTTCCTGTTTTCACATTTTGGGCTAAACCAGGACTAAATCTAGAACTAAACCAGGACTAAACCAGGACTAAAACTAGGACTAAACCAGGACTAAACCAGGACTAAATCTAGAACTAAACCAGGACTAAACCAGGACTAAAACTAGGACTAAACCAGGACTAAACCAGGACTAAAACTAGGATTAAACCAGGGCTAAACCAGGACTAAAACCAGGACTAAAATGAGGTCTAAACCAGGACTAAACCAAGTCTAAAGACCAGGACTAAACCAGGACTAAACCAGGTCTAAACCAGGGCCAATTTGAAGAGAACAAATATGAATTTTCAAGATGTGGTTGGTACATTCATGTAGTTTAAAAAAAAACATGACAATACCAAGTAATCCAAAGTATTCAGATTACGTTCCTCACTTTAAGTAATTTAATGTATTATGTTACAAACTACATTTTGTGATATGTAATCTGTAATCTGTAGGGGATTACATTTTAAAAGTCACCTTCCCAACACTGCATATGACATACAGTAGCTGACATGTTTTTTTTTTTTCTTTTTAAACAGAAAACATAATCTGTAGTCTTCCTTATACCTCCTACATCGAGTCCCTGTGTGTTTTGCTTTTAGTCTCAGAATCAGACCTCCCACTCGTGTCCCGCCCTGACATTAACCGCCTCTGTTAGAGTCCTGTCTTTATTTAAGGTCCAAAATCACAGCCTCCACAGCTCGACTTTCTATTTGCTGCTGTGGTCTAGAGGGAAACGCTCACAGATGTTTTTGAATTACAGGCTCCGGTCAAACAGAGCAGGGAGGGGGCACGGCGCTGCTCGTAAGGGAAGCTATTTATTAGTACAGCGCATGTGATGTACAGTGTGGCCTAAATGTGCTGTCCAAATCTATGTTTTTCTTTAAGGTCCACGTCATGAAACATAGATGAAGCTAACACCCAAATTTTTCCAGTTATTATTCAAGTCGTGCAAGTCCAATGAAGAGTTTGAAATGGTACAAAGGTAAGAACTGAACAGACAGAGGTTAAAAAAAAGATAAAAGATACAAAACACAAGTCCAAGCTCTGTCAAAACTACCTCAGGAAAAAAGAACAAGATGCTAAAGCTTGAAAGCCTGGAGTGTCCAGCAGCAGCACAGTGTCCAGACTTAAACTCCATGGAGCTGGTTTGGGATGAACTGGACAGAAGAGTGAAGCAACCTACAAGTGCCACACATTTATGGAAACTTCTGCAACAGACTTGGGAAGAACTTTCTGAACAATATTTGATTTTTATTGTAAACAGAACGAGCCACGAGTGTGTTCAGCTGTTACATCTGCCAAAGATCGACACACACATCAATCAAAAGTTGAGAATACTTTTTGGACTATAGTAAACAGCGAAAAACTGGAAAAAGTCTGCTGTTCTAAAACTTTGACTGGTATTGTAGGTTTTAAAGTTCCACCATGCACATCTTCATTCGGAGGAATGTTAAAGCCCATTTACCCCAAAAAACAGGCAAAAATAAAAAAAAAATATATATATAATATATATATTTTAGATGTTTTATATTAGTCTGATATAAACAAATGTTCCAAAGTATGTTGATCTTCTGTTTCCATAGAAACATGCAGGGAAAGTGCCACCCTAAGAAAGTGAGTAATGTGAGCTGATTCACAATGAGGCCTGAGGGACAGAAATGTTGGTATCAGGACTTAGACTTAGATAAACTTTATTGATCCATAAGGGAATTTATTTGGACACAGGAGTTCACACACCACAATATAATAACAAAGAGTAAAACATAAGTATGGTAATAATAAATTCTATATAAGTGGCAAAAAAAGACCAAGAGACACATGTCAAATAAAACATAATTACATAAATGTACAAGTTAAAATAAAATAGAAAAATAAGTAATAAAATATAAAATCACAGCTTTATACAAGAGGTCACAGGAAGACAATGCAACAATGATATGATGACTGACAGGACACAGGGTTATCTGTTACATAAGGAGGAGTTGTTGTACAGTTGTAGGGAGTATTATCTGTTACATAAGGAGGAGTTGTTGTACAGTTGTAGGGAGTATTATCTGTTACATAAGGATGAGTTGTTGTACAGTTGTAGGGAGTATTATCTGTTACATAAGGGTGAGTTGTTGTACAGTTGTAGGGAGTATTATCTGTTACATAAGGGTGAGTTGTTGTACAGTTGTAGGGAGTATTATCTGTTACATAAGGGTGAGTTGTTGTACAGTTGTAGGGAGTATTATCTGTTACATAAGGGTGAGTTGTTGTACAGTTGTAGGGAGTATTATCTGTTACATAAGGGTGAGTTGTTGTACAGTTGTAGGGAGTATTATCTGTTACATAAGGGTGAGTTGTTGTACAGTTGTAGGGAGTATTATCTGTTACATAAGGGTGAGTTGTACAGTTGTAGGGAGTATTATCTGTTACATAAGGTGAGTTGTTGTACAGTTGTAGGGAGTATTATCTGTTACATAAGGTGAGTTGTTGTACAGTTGTAGGAGTATTATCTGTTTACATAAGGGTGAGTTGTTTGTACAGTTGTAGGGAGTATTATCTGTTACATAAGGGTGAGTTGTTGTACAGTTGTAGGGAGTATTATCTGTTACATAAGGGTGAGTTGTTGTACAGTTGTAGGGAGTATTATCTGTTACATAAGGGTGAGTTGTTGTACAGTTGTAGGGAGTATTATCTGTTACATAAGGGTGAGTTGTTGTACAGTTGTAGGGAGTATTATCTGTTACATAAGGGTGAGTTGTTGTACAGTTGTAGGGAGTATTATCTGTTACATAAGGGTGAGTTGTTGTACAGTTGTAGGGAGTATTATCTGTTACATAAGGTGAGTTGTTGTACAGTTGTAGGGAGTATTATCTGTTACATAAGGGTGAGTTGAGTGTTGTACAGTTGTAGGGAGTATTATCTGTTACATAAGGGTGAGTTGTTGTACAGTTGTAGGGAGTATTATCTGTTACATAAGGGTGAGTTGTTGTACAGTTGTAGGGAGTATTATCTGTTACATAAGGGTGAGTTGTTGTACAGTTGTAGGGAGTATTATCTGTTATGTTGTACAGTTGTAGGGAGTATTATCTGTTACATAAGGGTGAGTTGTTGTACAGTTGTAGGGAGTATTATCTGTTACATAAGGGTGAGTTGTTGTACAGTTGTAGGGAGTATTATCTGTTACATAAGGTGAGTTGTTGTACAGTTGTAGGGAGTATTATCTGTTACATAAGGGTGAGTTGTTGTACAGTTGTAGGGAGTATTATCTGTTACATAAGGGTGAGTTGTTGTACAGTTTGTAGGGAGTATTATCTGTTACATAAGGGTGAGTTGTTGTACAGTTGTAGGGAGTATTATCTGTTACATAAGGGTGAGTTGTTGTACAGTTGTAGGGAGTATTATCTGTTACATAAGGGTGAGTTGTTGTACAGTTGTAGGGAGTATTATCTGTTACATAAGGTGAGTTGTTGTACAGTTGTAGGGAGTATTATCTGTTACATAAGGGTGAGTTGTTGTACAGTTGTAGGGAGTATTATCTGTTACATAAGGGTGAGTTGTTTGTACAGTTGTAGGGAGTATTATCTGTTACATAAGGGTGAGTTGTTGTACAGTTGTAGGGAGTATTATCTGTTACATAAGGGTGAGTTGTTGTACAGTTGTAGGGAGTATTATCTGTTACATAAGGTGAGTTGTTGTACAGTTGTAGGGAGTATTATCTGTTACATAAGGGTGAGTTGTTGTTACAGTTGTAGGGAGTATTATCTGTTACATAAGGGTGAGTTGTTGTACAGTTGTAGGGAGTATTATCTGTTACATAAGGGTGAGTTGTTGTACAGTTGTAGGGAGTATTATCTGTTACATAAGGATGAGTTGTTGTACAGTTGTAGGGAGTATTATCTGTTACATAAGGGTGAGTTGTTGTACAGTTGTAGGGAGTATTATCTGTTACATAAGGTGAGTTGTTGTACAGTTGTAGTAGGGAGTATTATCTGTATACTAGTGCAGTGGGTGAGTTGTTGTACAGTTGTAGGGAGTATTATCTGTCCCTCTATAGGTGCAGTGGGTGAGTTGTTGTACAGTTGTAGGGAGTATTATCTGTCCCTCTATAGTCTGGTGCAGTGGGTGAGTTGTTGTACAGTTGTAGGGAGTATTATCTGTCCCTCTATAGCAGGGGTGTCAACTCATTTTCACCAAGGGCCACATTTGGATCATGTTTGTCATCAAAGGGCCGGTTGTAAAGTTAAGACTGCAACTGTATTTGATTTTTCATTTCATATTTATTAATTTTGTTTATTTTTTATGTTTTTTACCTTTTTACTATTTACTGGTATTCTCACTCAAATTTGATTTTACTAGTTTTATTGTCTTAATGAGGACTAGTAGAGTTAAGTAGAGCTTTACTTTATATTTATATTTATGTTTTATCTGTATTGTGCAGCACTTGGTAAACTGTTTTGTTTATGAAATGTGGTATAGAAATAAAGTGGGTTGGTTTGATTTAAAGGTTTAAGTTCAAACATTCACATTACTCCTTCAGTAACATTCATGAAATAGCCGTCCTTCTGCATCACTTTTTCTTTTCTTGGACATTTTTGGGGAAATTTGATACGTTTCTTGGCCCCTTTAGTAACGAGATGCAGTCACTTCACGAGAAACAACTGCGGTGCATTGTGGGAGATGTAGTAGCAGCACAGAGTCACAACATAATAATAAATTATACCTTTTAACCCATTGTGGGCCACATAAAATGACTTGGTGGGCCGGATGTGGCCCACGGGCCTTGACCTTACCGCATGTGCTCTATAGTCTGGTGCAGTAGGTGAGTTGTTGTACAGTTGTAGGGAGTATTATCTGTCCCTCTATAGCAGGAGTATCAAACTCATTTTGGTCCAGGGGTCGTATCCAACCGACTTTGATCTCAAAGGGGCCGAATCAGAAAACTCATGACATATAAACCCCAAAAGTAACAATAAGTTCAAATATTTGTGCAGAGAAACACAAATCTATTACAGAAATCTTTTTTAATTGATGAACTCTTTGTTTTTCAAAATATTATAATATTATGAACAACCTGAAACTTTAAGAAAAATACAATTTCAACACAATGTTTTAACATGAACTTATGAATAGGAATAAGTAAATTTTTCTTGTAAAATCCTGCACTCGGCTCCACTTTTCTCATTTGTGACATTTTTCTGATGAGGGTGTCACGGTCAACAGTCAAAACGATCGTCCTTTAAGAGCGTTTGGAAAGAGACAAGTCTTCATTTGGTGCTGCTCTGGTGGGGGGGCCACGTACAGAGACGCTGGAGACGCTGTTGTGATAAACACCACAGAAAATTAACAATATTTTAATAAAAAATAAAATTAAAATATTTTAGTAGAAAATCAGCCGAGGGCCAGATTAAAGGTCTTGGAGGGCCAGATCTGGCCCCCGGGCCGCATGTTTGACACCTGTGCTCTATAGTCTGGTGCATTGGGTGAGTTGTTGTACAGTTGTAGGGAATTTGGAGCTGAGTTCTGTAATAAGAATAGGAATTTATTTACAAACAAAACAGCGAAATTAAAACCCAAGATAACGCAGAGCCGGTTAATACAAACATTTAAAGAGCCAAATGATGAGGCTCACTGCAGCAGTTACAGAGAGAGGGGGACAGGGGAAGTTGATGGAGGTGGAAGAGCCCCCACGCTCACTTCCTGTTTGGAACGCAGCAGACAGCGGGTGAGATATGTCATTGTAGAAGTTCACTTTGCTGTGGTGTCCTACCCCACTCTTCCCATCGAACTGTGTGAGTGAATGATTGGGGTGGATGGGAGGATGGTGGTACATCTTCAAGTGAGACATGAGGGGGTAACACTTTATAATAACTACACCTTATTTAGCCTTGATAAAGCATGAACAAAGACTTAATTAATAATGATTCACGCTTAGTAACTACTTAATTACTACCTTAATTAGCACTTGCACTTAATTTGTCTGTGCTGTAAATAGTTACTCATAATTATTTCATACTTAATTACTCATGGACTAACCATTTGAGCATTTATTAATCATTAGTAAACTATGAGAGAATGATTTACTAATAATACAATGCAATGATCATTCAGGCAGCTGTTATCTGTTAGTTAAGTCTTTGTGAGAGCTTTTCTAAAGTGAAGACTAATTATCCTTTATTAAACATTTACTAAGCATGAATCATTATTAATTAAGTCTTTGTTCATTATTAATTAAGTCTTTGTTCATGCTGTAAGGCTAAATAAAGTGTAGTTATTATAACGTGTTACCATTCTAAAATGTAAATGTATGATTTTCTACTATATTCCATGTCGAATTTTTCATCTGATTTGCCTGATTTTCCTTTGAAATGGTCGACAAAACGGCATGACTATTACTGACTCATTTAGTCAGAGTAAATCCCCCTTTTGCACACAGCACACTCCGCTCTCTGACACGTCCAATAGCAGCTTTCTCTGTGGGAACAGATTTAGTGTCATCTACATAGAAGTTTGATTTTCTTGTCTCAACCGCTGCACCTGTAAAACTCTGCTCTTTTTTTCAGAGCAAAATTGGAGCAGTTTGGTGACAAAAAGACACCAAATAAATGCACTTTCATCCTGTATCCGGCTGCAGTGGTTGGCACATCTCCATTTGGCCACAGAACCACGCCACAGAAATCTCAGCATGTCTGAGCCTTCTTCATTCTCTCTCACCTGGTGAAACATTCCTTCAGTTTCTGCCATTCTTGACAGAACCTGAGTTGGTCAGATCAGATCTTTGGAGCAGCTCTTTATTTAGGGATGTGTCCTGGAATGAGGTGGTACAATCAAATATGACTCTGATGATACACACTATGGTTGGCTATTTATCACACTTTGCCATTTTTATGTGTAGACCTTTATACATATTTTGTACTCCTGCAAAGCCGTTATGTTTGAACTGTATGGTCAGACATTGAGCTCTTGTTCAGTGAGGTGACAGTTATTTGACATCACAGTGTCTGTTGCAGAGTGGTAAATGTAGTTAATATGATGAAGTGAGATTCAGGAGCAGGACCACGCCTCAGCCGCCCTCTCCTCTCAACAACCACAACTCACCTCGACCACACCTCAAATTTCCCAGAAGCCTATATGTAGCAGCCTTTCCCATCATCCCAGTTTGTCTGGGCTAACTGGACCCCACCCTCCCATCCCCTATTTTGTCTTTCAGTCATAAGACCCCTGCAAGGGCTGGGTCAGTTGCAGATTGAGACGGAGCCTCCACCTAGAGTCTCAACCCAGCCATCCCATCTGGAAAAAAAATGGAAAAAAAAAATAAGAATTTACTACTGTCCCTGTCATGTGTGGTTTACTCCTGAAAGTGTCCCCCTTTTGCATTTTTCTCATACAAGTAGATTATGAAAAACTAGTAAAGATAAAGTGAACATTTTGCATGACATTTACAGGTAATGTGCATGATCAACTACATTTTCTTTGTATGTTTCATGTAATGTTTGTATTCTTTAATTATATGTTGCAAAAAAAAATAAAAAATCAGAGTCTGAAGGGGGAATTGACCCCAGATCGACCATGTGAAAGCCCAGTGACTCACCAACTGAGCAAACTAACTGCTGATTCCAGAGGGAACAATAGCAGATACTGAGGACAATTACAAGTACCTTGGTATTTGTAACTGATATGACGTCTTGTCAGTTGAGGCATGTGAAAAAAACAGAAGTGTGTAGCTGCTTTTTGGAATATTACAAGTCAATATAGAACTTTGTAATAATTAGGATTTTGCAGTAGAAATCTTTTTACAGCCTGATGTTTGTTCACTGTGAGATCAGTGGAAGATGTTTTTTAAGGTTGTAATGCAAGATTTACATTACTGTGTTTACCCCCATACTGACCAACACACACACACACACACACACACACACACACACACACACACACACACACACACACACACACACACACACACACACACACACACACACACACACACACACACACACACACACACACACACACACACACACACACACACACACACACACACACACACACACACACACACACACACACACACACACACACACACACACACACACACACACACACACACACACACACACACACACACACACACACACACACACACACACACACACACACACACACACACACACACACACACACACACACACACACACACACACACACACACACACACACACACACACACACACACACACACACACACACACACACACACACACACACACACACACACACACACACACACACACACACACACACACACACACACACACACACACACACACACACACACACACACACACACACACACACACACACACACACACACACACACACACACACACACACACACACACACACACACACACACACACACACACACACACACACACACACACACACACACACACACACACACACACACACACACACACACACACACACACACACACACACACACACACACACACACACACACACACACACACACACACACACACACACACACACACACACACACACACACACACACACACACACACACACACAACACACACACACACACACACACACACACACACACACACACACACACACACACACACACACACACACACACACACACACACACACACACACACACACACACACACACACACACACACACACACACACACACACACACACACACACACACACACACACACACACACACACACACACACACACACACACACACACACACACACACACACACACACACACACACACACACACACACACACACACACACACACACACACACACAACACACACACACACACACACACACACAAACACACACAAACACACACACACCTATTACCCTGTCTACTCTGGGAGTTCCACATCTGCATCAGTCTCATTTCAGTCTCTGTTTCAGGTAAGGCCATTTAACAGTGTCAGTTTGTTTTTGTCTATATGTTTGCTTTTGTCACAGGAATGTTTGTCTAAGTATCTTTTCCAGTTCAGTAAAGTTATCATCACTCACATCACCAGCTTGTAAACCATTTATTTCATACCTGTAAACTGCTTTTCTTTGTCCCATTCTTTGCAACAAAACCTTGGTCTTTTTTGCCATGGATGTTGAGCTGCCTTGTAATATTTTCTGTACAGAATGTGGCTGTGCTTTTGGGGGTCAAGGAAAGACTATGTCAAGATTGTCTTGTGTTCTTTTGCTGTTTTTATTTGGACAGACACTTAGACAGTCTGCAGTCACTCCCAGTCCCAGTATCACAATGTTTCTCTTTTCCATTGAGAATAATGTGTCACTTATCACCTTGACAAGGACTAGTGGAGTTAAAAAGATCTTTATTTTGTATTTCTACTGGATATGTTTTATCTGCAGTGTTGGGAAGGTGACTTTTAAAATGTATTCCCCTACAGATTACAGATTACACACCCCAAAATGTAGTTTGTAACAGAATCCATTAAATTACTTAAGGTGAGTAATGTAATCTGAATACTTTGGATTACTTGATTTGCTGTAGAGAAACAAAGACTAAGATATCGCAACATAAGATGTTTTATCTGCTAAAAGAAAATAAAAAGCCCAGACTTTACTGAACCAAATTAAAAATATTATTGATAGAAGACGAGGAGACACGTCCACACAGCAGGATTTAGTCCTGTTAAATCCTGGTTTTAGACCTGGTTTAGATCTAGTTTAGGTCTAGTCGGGTCCTTACTCGAACTAGGAAGTACGAGCACATAAGTCCTGTGCTCAGGTCTCTGCACTGGCTCCTGTGCCTCAGAGAATAGACTTTAAAGCAGCTCTGCTTGTACAAGTGTCTCCATGGCCGAGCACCAAAGTCCATCTGTGACATGTTAGTGTCATATGAACCATCTCACACTCTGAGGAGCTCAGGGACCGGCCTCCTGCTGGTGCCCAGAGTCACGACTAAACAAGGGGAGTCAGAGTTTCAGGTTCATGCAGCTAAAACCTGGAACAGTCTGAACATGTGAGACAGACTCTTCTGTGACGCTGTTTAAATCCAGACTCAAAACATTTCTGTTTAACTGTGCATATAACTGAAAGGTTTTCATTCTGCACTCTTCTCTCCAATTTATGTCTCTCTTTTTTTAATTTTAATCTTCATGATTATTTATGTTTTGATTTGTTTTTATTATGATTTTAATGTATTTCTTATTCTGTAAAGCACTTTGAATTACTTTGTGTACGGATTGTGCTGTACAAATAAACTTGCCTTGCCTTGAATTGCCTAGTTTAGACCTGGTTTTAGTTCTGGTTTAGTCCTGTTAAATCCTGGTTTAGTCCCGGTTTAGTCCCGGTTTAGTCCTGGTTTTAGATCTGGTTTAGATCTAGTTTAGGTCTAGTTTAGACCTGATTTAGACCTGGTTTTAGTCCTGGTTTAGTCCTGGTTTTAGATCTGGTTTAGATCTAGTTTAGGTCTAGTTTAGACCTGGTTTTAGACCTGGTTTAGTCCTATTTTAGTCCTGTTTTAGTCATGGCTTAGATCTAGTTTAGACCTGGTTTAGTTTCCAGCAATGAGTGGAATTACCGAAAAAACAGGAAAATACCGCTGTGTAATCCATTTATTTCAACAAAGTAACTGTAATCCAGTTACCACTCACTGAAACAGTAACTGTAACTGAATACAGTTACTCATAATTTGTACTCTGATTATGTAACTCCGGTACATGTAATCTGTTACTCCCCAACACTGTTGATCTGTATTGTGCAGCTTTGGAAACACTTTTGTTTATGAAATGTGAAATAAAGTGGATTAAATTAAGCAGCTGTACCTTTACTTCATATTAGAGATGCACAGATGGGCTATTTTTTCATCCGCATCCACGACACAAAACTCATCATCCGCCCGCTGTCCATTTGCACCCGAGGTTTTGACCAATTTCAAACCCGCACTTGCCCGCCATCCGCCCATTGATTTTAGAACAATCAAATAGCAAACAAACTAAAGAGCCTCAATAAAAATGCAAACTCTACAGCTCATTCATTCCAAAATTGGCTCAACGTGCATGTTCACATTCTTAATTGCCTGTAACAATCCCAAACTTGCCTGGTTGTCTTGCGCAGTTAATTAATTGACAATGTTTGAACCTTCTTGCCTTCATGTTGGATGTTATTGCATTCTGAACATTCTGCCATTGCCCGATGTTATTTTAGAGTCATATGGAGTTCATATGTCTGTGATTTTACATTTTCACATTGATCCAGAGAATGATTTGATTTTCCACAAATACAGCACATAGTTTTACAGTTATTTACTGACATGACAAAACTGCTGCTCTTGTTTTTCTGAGAGCACCGCTGAGCTCTTGAGTCTGCTGCCACTGTGGGGTCCGAACAGGGTTTTCTAGGAACGTCCTGTGCTTCACCACACACAGGATCCTGTAACACACTTGCCTGTTTCTCTATAAATACCACAAGATCTGGAAAACCTGCCTGTTTTTTTTTTATTTATCTCCAAGAGCTCACATGCCACTGTTCTCCACTTTTCTTTGAGTTTTTAAGTATATATAAAATAAATGATAGATCTAATTCTTGCATTGTTTTTAACTGTCCCTTTGTGTTGTAGGATCCTCCAGATAAAGTGCAGAAGTATGTGGAGCATTTCCATCAGTTTCAGGAGTCTTTCAGGTGTCAGAATAATTTTATTATCCCATATTTGCTAAATACTTGTGTGATATTCTAGGCCTATGAGTTAACCATTTATGTACTACAATTCTTTGATTTATAATGTACCAATCACTTGTCACTTGTTGAATAACCTCTGTGTGTTTGACAACTGTGTGCAGTGTCCTATCGCTCTAGTGAACCTCGAGATGATTCCTCACATGAAGCCAACTCCCACTGTCACACATGCAAGAGTTATGATGGTGTCTGACCTAAGGCATCTCCTGTTTGTACTATGCTTAGCTGCACCAGTTTCTTATTATGTCTTGGCTGTTTCCCCTTCCCCTTGAGAATTATCATTCTGTAACTAGGGCCTCCTAATGAAATAAAAAGAGGAGAACAGCCTTGAGTCATCAGAACGTGTGGAGACTGTTGGTTGTGATGCCCACTCTCTGCCCGTTCTCCTCATGAGTAAAACTGAATTCATCTCTTGTCTTTCTTCTTGTTTTTAATGTTTAGATAAGCCTAACACAGGTAAGAGTCTTTTCAATGAATGCATTTGCATCTCATCTCCAAACTGTGTTTTCAAAAGTTTTTGTGTCCATATTTGCAGCCACATGGAACAGTTCCTCTCTGGCTTGACCACTTATATATTGTTCCACATAATAGGGTCTGTCATCTTCATTATTTGCTTCACTCTCAATGTCATGTTTAAATGCTCTCACAAATGTGTGAAACTGTGACAGTAGGAGACTGGGTGGCTCTAAAACGGGACATCATTTTTTCACATATCACATACTCTATGGGCTGCAGTAAAATCATACAAGTTATAAATACTTGTCTGTCATATTTTGTAATTTCAGGTTTGTAAAACCATGGTGTGTCTGCAGAAGGATGGGACAGGCCTGGGAATGGTTTTGCTTCTGGGCTGCTGCTGCTTTTTCTTCATTTATTTTTTTAACAGGGGTCTTGGTGTTCACCAAACTGATGTCATGTAAAGGTGACTGGGCGTGATCACTCTTCTTGTCTTGTCTTGAAAAAAGAAATGAGACCCTTACAAATCTACAACAAAGCAAACAGTGTTTCACACAGGGACTTGCAGCTACTAGTCCCCTACATTTATATAAACATATGAGGAAGGGTTAGTCCCACTGAATATGTTCAAAAATAAAAAGGATTTACACCTGTGTTTCATGAATAAACAGCAGTGTATTCAGTGTTAGTAACTTTACCTCGTGTGCGTGTGTGTGCGTGTGTGCGTAGTGAAAATGTACATGTGTAGAAAGCAGGCTGCATTTTCATCATCATTCAGTCTGTAATTGTAAAACTAAAGAACACCACCCACGATACTTATTTGAAATGTCACACATTTGTTAAATTGGGGTGAACTTGTAAAAAGTGCTTACGATACTCGATTAAGTGACGATACTGATCTTCATCAACAACTGTACAACATAAAGCTACATGAGGTTTTCACCGGAACCTGTTTGACCAACCAACCACAGCAGAACATCACCAACTTACCAGTGGAATGACTGATACATGGAGGTGTGTGATGCGCAAGACCGTGAGGGTGGTTGCAGGTGGAGCGCCCTGGAACACCACTGTGTGCGCACTAATGTGCGCGTTATTGTGCGCACTGGTGTGTGCGCACTGGTGTGTGCGCACTGGTGTGTGCGCACTGGTGTGTGCGCACTGGTGTGTGCGCACTGGTGTGTGCGCACTGGTGTGTGCGCACTGGTGTGTGCGCACTGGTGAGATGAAGGCGGGTGCATGTGCGCGTGCAAATGCGGGTGAAGGCGAAAAACCACAGCTGCATCATGAACCTACAGTCACCTGCCTCCATGGACTACAAAGCACAAAGGCATGATGGGAAATGCAGGGCTGTCACACAAGTGTGATCACGGCTGACTGACAGCTGACTGGACCTGATGTGTTTTGATGAAACGGGACGTCCTGCCCCTCCCTCCTCTTTCTTCACATCACATCTGTCCACTTTTCTACCAGCAGCGCACTTCAGATGAGACAGAACAGGGGCCGGGTGTGGTACATGAGGTGAAAGGCATTGTTAAGTTTATTATGAGTTTTGTGTTCTCTGCTCTGGTGATGTGGGGTCAGTCCGTGGTTTGTGGGAAAACAGGAGAATAACGGTCATTTTAAACACCCTCATTATAAAAGTGGTCAGGTTTTCTGAGGGTTTTCTGTATTTTTACTTGTGCCATTATGGTGGAGGAGCGCTCCTCTCACGTCACATGAAAACTGTCGATAGATCAAACTTAGGCTTCTTCTTAAACATCATGGAAATCATGTTTCTAGCTAAGGCCTTTGTGTGATTATCACACAACACTCTTACATACTTCTCCCTCCGTCTAAAAATACAGACAGGCATCTTTCTGGATTTGCGACACAAACTTGGCCTGTTGTAGTCAAATAGCTGAAACACTTGTAAACTATTCTAGTGCAATACAAAGCTGATGTGCACAGGCTGATGTCGCCCTCATGTGGTCAAGAGCTGTAAACTCAGCCACAGGGAGACGAGACCAAACAGCTAAATGTAATGTTCATTGATACAGATCATTTTGTATTTTCTACTCACACAACTACTCCTAATAATGTCCACCAACCCCATGTCTTCATTAAATAATACATTTACCTAAAAACAGTGGCAGTAGCGCGCCTGAGGAGGTTATACTCTTTTAATACTTCTGTTCAAACCCAACGGTTCATTCGCCTGTTTTTCTTTTTTTTTTTGTATTTTGCACTATTGTCTTTTTCTTGCCTGTGTAATACGTCTTTGAGTTGTTTTATTTTATTTTATTTTAAAGAACTGGGCTATGAAAACTACTCGTTATTATTATTAGGCTACTTCACATATTGAGATAAAATGATTAAAATGAAAAGTGCCATCATCATCATTATGTCTGGGAAACAGTGTGCAGTTGTTAAAATACATTTCCTCTAGCAACATCATAGTAAAAAAAAAAAAAAAAAGCAAATACAGTCGAGGTCTCCATATATTTTTTTACAGGTTTGAGAATAAGAAGAAAAAAAAAAAAAATATATATATATATATATATATATATATATATATATATATATATATATATATATATATATATATATATATATATATATATATATATATATAAAGTGTTTCTCACCTTCCACGGTGGTTAGGTCTCTCACCCTCATTCAGCTCGGGTCGTCTACCAGAGGCCTGGGAGCTTGAGAGTTCTGCGCAGTATCTTTGCTGTTCCCAGTACTGCACTTTTCTGGACTGAGATGTCCATTGTTTTTCCCGGTATCTGTTGTAGCCTCTTCCAGTTTGGGGGTTACAGCCCCGAGTGTCCGATCACCACAGGCACCACTGATGCCTTTACTTTCCAGGCTCTCTCCAGCTCTTCCTTGAGCCCCTGGTATTTCTCTAGCTTCTCGTGTTCCTTTTTCCTGATATTACCATCGCTTGGTATTGCGATGTCAACCACCACGGCTCTGCTCTGTTTCTTATCCACCACCACTATGTCTGGTTGGTCCATCACCATTCTGTCAGTCTGTATCTGGAAGTCCCACAGGATCTTGGCTCGGTCATTCTCCACAACCTTTGGAGGTGTTTCCCACCTTGATCCTGGGGTTTCCAGCCCGTACTCTGCACAGATGTTTCTGTACACTCTGCCCGCAACTTGGTTATGTCGCTCCATGTATGCTTTCCCTGCCAGCATCTTACACCCTGCAGTTATGTGCTGGACTGTCTCAGGAGCCTCTTTGCACAGTCTACACCCTGGGTCTTGTCTGGTGTGGTAGATCTATATATATATATATATATACAGTGTTGTGCAAGTTCACACTTTTCATGAACTAGTTCAAAGTTCAGTTCACACTTGTTCAAAGTGAATAGTTCACGTTCATAGTTCACAATTTTAATTTTGAACTAGTTCAAAGTTCAGTTCATTTTATATTTAGATGAGATCTGTAAATGAAAGGCTGCATTTATTTTTCAAACTGACTTCTAGTTTACTTACAAGATCCACTGTTGGACAAGTGACTTTTAAAACTGTAATGTTTTATTTATGACTTGTTACTGTCATTTCAAAGTCATTTGTTACATTACAATATTACTGTATTTAAAATGTAAAACATTATATGACTATTGCAGCACTTTTAATTTACTCTCACCAAAAGAACTGTTAAGATGCTGAACTTTTGCGCCGTATATGGACTGAACCAGGACTAAACCAGGACTAAACCAGGTCTAAAAACCAGGTCTAAACCAGGTTAAACCAGGTCTAAACCAGGACTAAACCAGAAACTGAACCAGGACTGAACCAGATCTAAACCAGGACTAAACCAGGTCTATACCAGAACTGAACCAGGACTAAACCAGGTCTAAACCAGGTCTAAACCAGGACTAAACCAGGACTAAACCAGAACTGAACCAGGACTGAACCAGGTCTAAACCAGGAATAAACCAAGACTAAACCAGGACTGAACCAGAATTGAACCAGGTCTAAACCAGGACTGAACCAGGACTGAACCAGGTCTAAACCAGGAATAACCCAAGACTAAACCAGGACCTTAACCAGAATTGAACCAGGTCTAAACCAGGTCTAAACCAGAACTGAACCAGGACTAAACCGGACTAAACCAAGACTAAACCAGGACCAAACCAGGACTAATCCTGGACTAGAACTTGGAATCTAGGGTCGTTTTCACACCGCTAGTTCGATTATTTGGTCCGCACCAGGCAATAAAATTGTTATTATGTAGCAAATACACTCCAGTGTGGTCCGCGTTCACACCGGCAAACGAACCAAAACTGGTTCGATTCACGTGTCTCTGTTTCCCCGGTAAAACAGCGATACTCCAGTTATCAACACCGATGTTCCTGTTAATACCACGGGCCGTCCTCATCTCAAATTATCACCATGAACTCATAAAACAGCAACATGTAGAACTTTGTACAAACTCACCGCATCAGCCCAGAGTTCGGGTAACAGCAGCAGCCAACAGCGCTCACAGTAGCGCGCAGCTCCTCAGGACGGGGCTGGGGTCTGGTCCTTGGTCTTCTGTTACAAGCGCGTTGGTCAGATGGTCCGGAGGCTTCATCCTCCATGTGCTGGTTCCAAACGGTGGCGAGCAAGACCAGTGCGCAATGACTGGGTCTGAGCGGGTACGTTCCGTCGTCTGCGCGCTGGTTCTGTGCGAGAAAAGCAAGAATGCGCTGTGGACTACAGGTCCGGCGCGCTGCTCCTGTCCTCCGCGCTCAAGAACCACGGCTGGTTCCAAGGTGGTGCAGCATCCGGACAGAAGCGTGAGTCCAGTTTGGTTTGTTATATGTTGTTCTGAGCGTCCGTCCTTGGCGCATTTGGTTCTTCCCGGGGAAAGCGCTTCCTCAGGTCGAGGCTCCCGCTCCAGCTCCTCTGAGCCCGGCCTGAACCGGAGCTGCCCCCGCTGGTTCAGGACTCTGGTTTGGATCTAGTCCGACTGTATTTCTCACACTAGGCTAAAAACAGGGACTTTTTAAAGTTGTATCAATTGAATGGGCGATTGCCTATTGCCATAAAATTATTTTGGTTAATTAAAGCCTAAAATAACAAATGTTGGTTGCTGTGTGATCACGGGGGAACACCGGGTCGTCTCTGTGCGTGTAGGTCCCGAACAGGCTTACGCACCCCCAATTTTGACTCACTCTGGAGCCACACGTTCGCACATACTTGCTCTAATCTTCGTGTATTACGTTCTCAGTAATGGCCATTGTTGGTAAAATAATTCGAAAATGAATCGCGGCTGCCTCTGGACAACAATCTGTTACTGCGCTGGAGTCGTACAGCGCGTCATTTCAGGCAGAGGAGACGCGTGTCCCTCCCATGATGCATTTCGAATAGTCCGTTTGTCCATACTGTCTATGGTTTGGACCCGGGTTCGCGTTCACACCAGAGGAATCGCACCAAAGTTGGTCATTTGGTGCGGATGCAAGCGAACCGAGACCACCTCTTTTTTGCGGTCTCGGTCCGCTTGATTTGGTTCGGGTCCGAGTCCGATTGACGCTTTCACACCAACGCAAACGAACCGAACTAACCACTTTTGGTTCGAATGGACCGTTTGGTGCGCACCAAATACTGTCGGTGTGAAAACGCCCTAGGAGCGCCCCTGAGAGAACCCCGAGTGCGCTCGGGCGTCAGCTGCGTTTATCTCGGTGGAGCGCGGACTTCTGCGTCGGTCCTTTCGCTCAGGATCACGGTCTACGCGGGCGCACCTCCGGCGTTTCACCACTGCTGATATCGCGGTGATTTTAGCAAATTTGTATGAAGAAAAACGAAAAACCCACCATTTCAGTCCAGGTTAAAAAGCATTTTGACGCGCGTTACTGACATTTGTACCAAGTAAGGGTGTTTTCACACCGACAGTATTTGGTGCGCACCAAACGGTCCATTCGAACCAAAAGTGGTTAGTTCGGTTCGTTTGCGTTGGTGTGAAAGCGTCAATCGGACTCGGACCCGAACCAAATCAAGCGGACCGAGACCGCAAAAAAGAGGTGGTCTCGGTTCGCTTGCATCCGCACCAAATGACCAACTTTGGTGCGATTCCTCTGGTGTGAACGCGAACCCGGGTCCAAACCATAGACAGTATGGACAAACGGACTATTCGAAATGCATCATGGGAGGGACACGCGTCTCCTCTGCCTGAAATGACGCGCTGTACGACTCCAGCGCAGTAACAGATTGTTGTCCAGAGGCAGCCGCGATTCATTTTCGAATTATTTTACCAACAATGGCCATTACTGAGAACGTAATACACGAAGATTAGAGCAAGTATGTGCGAACGTGTGGCTCCAGAGTGAGTCAAAATTGGGGGTGCGTAAGCCTGTTCGGGACCTACACGCACAGAGACGACCCGGTGTTCCCCCGTGATCACACAGCAACCAACATTTGTTATTTTAGGCTTTAATTAACCAAATAATTTTATGGCAATAGGCAATCGCCCATTCAATTGATACAACTTTAAAAAGTCCCTGCTTTTAGCCTAGTGTGAGAAATACAGTCGGACTAGATCCAAACCAGAGTCCCGAACCAGCGGGAGCAGCTCTGGTTCAGGCCGGGCTCAGAGGAGCTGGAGCGGGGAGCCTCGACCTGAGGAAGCGCTTTCCCCGGGAAGAACCAAATGCGCGGAGGACGGACGCTCAGAACAACATATAACAAACCAAACTGGACTCACGCTTCTGTCCGGATGCTGCACCACCTCGGAACCAGCTGCGATTCTTGAGCGCGGAGGACAGGAGCAGCGCGCCCGGACCTGTAGTCCACAGCGCATTCTCGCTTTCCCGCACAGAACCAACGCGCAGACGACGGAACGTACCCGCTCAGACCCAGTCATTGCGCACTGGTCTTTCTCGCCACTGTTTGGAACCAGCACATGGAGGATGAAGCCTCCGGACCATCTGACCAACGAGCTTGTAACAGAAGACCAAGGACCAGACCCCAGCCCCGTCCTGAGGAGCTGCGCGCTACTGTGAGCGCTGCTGCTGTTACCCGAACTCTGGGCTGATGCGGTGAGTTTGTACAAAGTTCTACATGTTGCTGTTTTATGAGTTCATGGTGATAATTTGAGATGAGGACGGCCCGTGGTATTAACAGGAACATCGGTGTTGATAACTGGAGTATCGCTGTTTTACCGGGGAAACAGAGACACGTGAATGAACCAGTTTTTGGTTCGTTTGCCGGTGTGAACGCGGACCACACTGGAGTGTGTTTGCTACATAATAACAATTTTATTGCCTGGTGCGGACCAAATAATCGAACTAGCGGTGTGAAAACGACCTAAAATAATACGCGCGTGGAGCAGCACGTCCTGTGCCTGTAGAGCGTCAAAAAATAGGATCCATCCTATTTTTAGAGGCTCTACACGAGCGTAGGCGTCAAAATACACAAAGAGCATGTATCTGTTGTTGTATTTGTGTATTTACCATCAGCACATTGTGCTCCCTGGGCAGTTGTGTATCAAGTGAAAGAGCCCAGATCCACATAGACTGTTAATTAGTGCTTTGAAATTTACTTTTGAAATCCTTGCGTTTGCCGTGGTCAGCCTGTACAGAAGGTAAATACAAGCAGCTAAACGCGCCCAGTCAAGTTTGATTGACTTCTGATTGAGAGACACAAGAGCCCGTACGTTCCGTTAAAGCTGCCGGTGGAGTCGCCTTCGCGTTGACACGCGGCTGTGGTTTTCGCGAGGTGAAGTGCGAGCAGATCGTCACTCGTCAGGTGAAAACAAATTCCGACGTTTAACTGAACCCCAACAGTGACGTACGTCGTTCATCACACATAATTTGAACAAATTCACGTTCAAGTTCTTGATTTACAAAGTGTTGCGTTCAGTTCAAAGTTCACTGAAAAATGAACGTGTTCAATGAACGCGTTCTTTTGAACGCGTTCATGCACAAACACTGTATATATAATATATATATATATATATAATATATATATTTTAATCATAGTTTATATTTTAATATTAGTATAGCCTCTTGTTCTGTTTAAAGTTGAACCACAACAAACAAGTGCAAGTTCCTGTTTTGTTCCCACACAGTTGATAATCCCTTTCTGTTTCTTCACTGAAAAAAAAAATAAAAATTGACAACAATAACATGACTTTTTTACATTTCTCTGTCCAGCATGTTTAAATCTTACAAAGGTCACTTGATTGTGGTGGATGTGAGACCTGCATGTTTTAATCAGGTTGAGGAAACATGACTTTATTCTAATCTGTGGTGAGGCTCCTCCCTCTGGAATTCTCCTCCCCAAAACCTTTGGAGGGAAAATTCCAATGTAACAGGACACAGGACAGATCCAGGAGCAGAGACACACAGTGTGGAGCAGGAGGATTATGAGAACTGATCTGGAGGTGAGACTTTTCAAAGATTTTATATGTTTCTCTGGACTAGAATGTCGTCATTGTTAAAACATGTTTGTGGTGTTTTATTTGAAATTAATGTCAGGACTGTTTCCATGAAACAAATTGTCTTTGACTGTTCATCTACAAGAGTGTGACAGTTGTATCAGATTTGAATGTGTTTGTTCCAGAGTCGTCTACAAACACAGAGTGACGTCCAGAGCTCTGCTGGAGCTGTGGGGAAGTTCATGAATGTTACAGCTGATGTTTCAGGAAAAAGGAAGATGTTTGAGAACCAACAAAACACAGAGCACAGATGAACAAAGTAAGTAACTCAACTAAAATGATTTTAAAAGATTTTTATTTTTCAAAATGTACTTCTACTGAAACAGTTTTCATGTTTCTCCAGGGTGATGTGGCACTAGGAGACTTTATACCAGATGCCCTCCCTGTTACTGTGTTTAGAGGAAGAAAAGCAGCACATGGTGAGTTTTGTTTCTGCAGATACACTTCTAATGTTCTTGTTCTTCTGTTCTGGTCCATTATTGTAGTAATAAGTACTTTAAATGTATTTAAACATGTACAACAGAGTAGATGATCAGAATGTGATCATCATGTGTTATTCTGTGTCCACAGAGACCAGAGCTTCTTCACTGGAATAAATCTTCACACTGTCCAGCTCCAAACTGTGTGTCTCTGTACTTGTGTGTCTCTGTGTGTTTGATTCTGTTTAAGACAAAACAGAACTGTGGAAAACTAAAGACTGTTTTTGTTTTCTTTTACAGAATTAGATCAATTAAATTAAATTATACAGACTTATACATTTCATGATAAGGTAACATAAGATAAATATGCATATTCAACATGATTTGATCAAATTTCATCAACATGAAAAAGTGACGTTCATGTTCTGAGAAAAATATGTGTAGAGGGAATCCAAATAAGTTTCAAAGCCTAAACATAATTTTATTGCATTGCAAATGCAGCCGCTTTTCATAACTTTTTTACGCAAATCCAGGGACCTTTTTTGTGTGTGTGTGTTTTGTTTTTTGTTTTTTTAAATATTGGCTATCCATGGTTTACAGAATGATGACAAATTCAAAACCATTCAAAACAAAATGCTAAGTCCTCAAACTGTTGCACATAACAGGAAGTTTAAATGCCTGAGTGTGCACTGTGGCTTTCAGTGACAGAACTTCATGTGAAGGATGCTCATAAAACTACAATAAACTCACAGCCGGCCGTCAAGCTCCGCACAAGACACAGGCACGGACGACTGGTCTAAGATTAGATTAGATTTAGATTTATTGCCACTGTACAAAATACAATGAAGCAGTAAAAATGAATAAACACAGACACGTTCTCACATCCAAACCAGTAAAAACATGAAAAAAAATAAATAAATGATTGCACCGAGCCCCTTCAGGTTTTTTCTCTGCGCCTGTGCTCCTGTTGTGCAGCCGGTTTGTGTTTGAGTTTTTAGCTCCAAATTGTTGTGTTGAATGTGTACTTTTTTTTAAATGTGTAAAAGGAGCTCTTTTAATATTGTTAACTAAAATAAAGAAGTGTATTTTTCCCACTATTTACTGCCTTTGGCCTACGTTTTAGCCAGACTGTGTTATATTTAAACAAATACATGAAAGTGGGGATCCCCTTTTCAGCCTCCTCCCCCCTCGGCTACAGCACAAAAAGTTGACAGAGAGTGGTGAGTTTTCAAAGAACAGTGGACGACCCACAGTGTTGGGGAGTAACAGATTACAGGTACCAGAGTTAACTGTATTCAATTACAGTTACTGTTTCAGTGAGTGGTAATTGGATTACAGTTACTTTGTTGAAATAAATGGATTACACAGAGGTATTTTCCTGTTTTCACATTTTGGGCTATATATTTTTCGGTAATTCCACTCATTGCTGGAAACTAAACCAGGTCTAAACTAGATTTTAACCAGGTCTAAAACAGGTCTAAACCAGGACAAAACTAGATCTAAACCAGGACTAAAACCAGGACTAAACTAGGTATAAACCAGGTCTAAACCAGGACTAAACCTGGACTAAACTAGATCTAAAGTAGATCTAAACCAGGCCTAAAACCAGGTCTAAACCAGGACTAAAACATGATTTAACAGGACTAAACGATGATGAGCGGACATGTCTCCTCGTCTTCTATCAACAATATTTTTAATTTGATTAAGTAAAGACTCAGCTTTTTATTTTCTTTTAGCAGACAAAACATCTTAATTGAAGTCTTTGCTTCTCTACAGCAAATCAAGTAATCCAAAGTATTCAGATTACGTTACTCACTTTAAATAAATTAATGGATTATGTTACAAACTACATTTTGGGGTATGTAATCTGTAATCTGTAATCTGTAGGGGAATACATTTTAAAAGTAACTTTCCCAACACTGACGACTGATTACTTTTTTGTTCAATGTAAGGAGCATGCAGTTTGACTGATATGTAAAGAAAGTGTGGTGGTTTTCAAAGAATATAATCTGCGTCATCAGGAGCGATAATGTTGCCCCCAGAGAAAAAAGTTCTGCGACCCCCGGTTTAAAAACTTGAAGATTTGAGACTTGCAAAACAACAGCTTCTTAAAAAACAACACTTGTGGCACAGCACAGTTTAACTCTACAAATCAAAAAGTTTTTATTACAGAGCCATGAAAACGCCCCATGAGTTGTTGTGAAGGTCCTAAAAACCTCCAGATGTCAACAAATTTCTCTATAGCGTGTCCTGAAGCAACCCTGCAGTACACAAACGCACCAGCAGAGGGAGCCACACGAGACTCGCGTAAACAAAATGTAAACTTATGGTTTTCTTTTGACACCCCCCCCCCCGACAATGCTCCACCCCAGCGCGAAGAAAAACACGTTTATCTGCTTTCGGTTTATTTCGATGGCGCTTTTAGAAATTTTGCATGTTTATCTTGGATTTTATTTTACGTTAATGTGGGTAAACTTGACGCAATGTAGATTATACGCACTGCAGACACGCGTTTTAGCGTTTACTTTAGTTTAAATTAGCATGAATTTAATAGAACAATTTCCTAGGTGCAGAATTTCAACATTACTACAATATCTGAAACGAAATATTTTAGACTTTTAGCTTAGACTTACTTTATTTATTTTAAGCGTTTGTAGGGCAGGGGGACATTTGCATATTTCGAAGCTTTTCCGGGTTTCTACAATTGTATGACTCTGCTTTGTTTATTATTTATTTATTGTTACGAAGGAGGGGGGAGGACACCTGATTTGACACTAAGGGGCGTTACCAAAAAAAAAAAAAAAAAAAAAAAAAAAGAAGTTTATTGCCGCCTGTCTTGACTCTTGACGAGCGAGTTGACAGTGGATATCCTGCTGCCACCTCAAGACAAGAGCAACATCAAGACCAACTTCAACCAGCTTTACCCTCCAAGCAAATAAAGCTGCAAACATGAGCAGGTAAGTCCACACTTTCAGCCAATATTGTGCCAATTCGGTGCGTAAAAGTGCCAATTCAGTGCGTAAAAGTGCCAATTCAGTGCGTAAAAGTGCCAATTCAGTGCGTAAACGTTGCCATTTAAGCGAACTTTTCTAACTATGTCTCAAAAAAAGAGGAATTGTTACTAACCAGACAGGGATAACAACAATTTTGCATATAGCTGTAGCCTAAATTGTAAAAGAAAATGAAATCTAATGTTATTTATGTGCAAAAAAAACCTTGTATAAACAGTTTTAAGATTCTTGCATTGTCAAATTATTTAGGAGGGGGAAACTTGGAGGAGTTTCTTTGGAAATCCAGTGGTAATTATTGTTTGGGGATTGTTTGGTAATAGTATGGCTGCAAGATTTAAACCCAAAAGTGTAAAAAAAAAGTGAAGTAATCTATTATTATACATTCAAACTAGAAAAATAACAAGGTGGCATCATGGAAGTAGACGCACATATGTTTTACTTCTCTTTACTTTCTCTTTATTGAACTTGTCTAATTTATTTATTGACTTTTTATAGCCTATATCATTTTTGTTTATTACTGGATGTACTATTTGTGCACCTATCTGTAAGTTCAAAACTAAATCTAGTCACATTGTAATTACTGACAACAACAGCGGATACCTTAGTACTATTTGCTAACACAGTATCATAAATTCATTTTTGGGTTTCAGATGCCATCGCAGCTCTCTATAAACCTATAATATTTCATTACATGCAGATTTTTTGTTGTAATAGAGCAAGTTCATGGGTCTAAAGTCTGAAATCGGTAAAAAACATGAAATATCCAGAAGGTAAATTTACAAAGTACAGCGTAATCGATAGAGACAACTGGCTCTTGCCCCATCTGAGAGTCTGACATGATCACAATCTAGAAAACCACCAGTGTGACCAATAAGATGAAGAGACAGATAAAAAAAAAACAAAAAAAAAAAAAAAACACCCTTTACATTTAGGTTTCCTGTTTTTTTCAATTGTGTCACAAAATCACACTTTGTTACCCACTTTATTATCATATATATATATAGTGTTGGGAGGGTGACTTTTAAATATATATTCCCCTGCAGATGACAGATGACATACCCCAAAATGTAGTTTGTAACGTAATCCATTATGTAATCCAAGTTACTTTAGGTGAGTAATGTAATCTGAATACTTTGGATTACTTGATTTGCTGTAGAGAAGCAAAGATGAGGAAATCGTAACATAAGAAGTTTTGTTTGCTAAAAGAAAATGAAAAGCCCAGACTTTACTGAACCAAATTAAAAATATTATTGATAGAAGAGGAGGAGACACAGTCCATACAGCAGGATTTAGTCCTGTTAAATCCTGTTAAATCCTGTTAGATCATTTTTTGGACCTGGTTTAGACCTGGTTTAGTCCTGGTTTAGACCTGGTTTAGATCCATTAATCCATTTATTTCAACAAAGTAACTGTAATCCAATTACCACTCACTGAAACAGTAGCTGTAACTGAATACAGTTACTCATAATTTGTACTCTGATTACGTAACTCTGGTACATGTAATCTGTTACTCCCCAACACTGCATATATAACATGTAAAAGTAAATATACAAGGCAAAGGATTGCTCCAGTATGAAGTTTATGTTTAGTTTAAGTGACGTACAGTAGAGCTGCTCGATTATGGAAAAAATTATTATCACGTTTATTTTGGTCAATATTGAAATCATGATTATTCAAACGATTATTTTTTAGTTACACAATGCATTTAGTCAGAAAAAAACAAAACACTTTGTTATTGGTAATTTACCCAAAACCTCCAAATGGAAAATAAATATAGGTTACAAATCTGAACCTTAGAGCAGTTTTGTGATGTATAAAACATAAAATAATGAGAACTTCGCACATCAGTTACTTGAGAAGGGTGCCGGAGCAGCCTGAGAACATAGAGCAAAAAATCCCGCACACCGTCCTACTTGCAATAATGTATAAAACATAAAATGAATAAAATATACTTTGAACATGAAACAAGGCAAAAAAACGTAAATGTGTCCAAAATAAACTCTATATCCAGCCGTTCTACAATCTCTATATTTAAAACATAAAATAAATAAACTTATTTATATAAAAATATCTTGAAATAAACTTTGTTAAGCTTTAAATCATTTCAACTTGATTATATGAGTTTGGAGATCGTTTGACACACAAATCGAAATCACGATCAAAACTCAATTCATTGCACATCTTTAACATACAATATAAGTCCTGGTCTCAGTCCCTGTCTCAGTCCTAGTCTCAGTCTTAGTATCAGTTCTGGTCTGGTCCCTGTCTCAGTCCCGGTCTCAGTCCCGGTCTCAGTCCCGGTCTCAGTCCCGGTCTCAGTCCTGGTCTCAGTTCCAGTCTCAGTCCTGGTCTGGTCCTTGTTTCAGTCCTGGATTAATCCTGGTTTAGTTCTGGTTTAGTCCTGGTTTAATCCTGGTTTAGTCCTGGTTTAATCCTGGTTTAGTTCTGGTTTAGTCCTGGTTTAATCCTGGTTTAGTCCTGGTTTAATCCTGGTTTAGTTCTGGTTTAGTCCTGGTTTAATCCTGGTTTAGTTCTGGTTTAGTCCTGGTTTAATCCTGGTTTAGTCCTGGTTTAATCCTGGTTTAGTTCTGGTTTAGTCCTGGTTTAATCCTGGTTTAGTCCTGGTTTAATCCTGGTTTAGTCCTGGTTTAATCCTGGTTTAGTTCTGGTTTAGTCCTGGTTTAGTCCTGGTTCAGTTCAGCATCACAGTTTAAGTCACGAAAATGGAAAATGGCTGTTATCTGTTTTTTACATTTTTCATTTAAACATAAAATCGAAAGCTGAAAAAAACGAATCGTTATCGTTTTTTTTCATTTTTGGTTTTGGAGACAAAGAAGAAAATAGTTGTTTTTTCGTTTTCTTATTTTTGGTTTTATTTTGATAAACAAATGAAAGAGTGATACACAGATTACTGCTGCTACTATCAGATCTACATTTGACGTAATCAAAGCAACTTATCAAAAGAGATTGTATTTAAATGGAACATGCAAAATAGATTTGTATAAGATTTGAACCTTGTTAGAATGGTGTTGTCTTCATCCCAGCTCACTCAAAGTTAAATCTTGATTGATTGATGACTCATTATGTCTGAGTAATCCTGTAATCCTGCACTGTCCTGGAGTCGAGGCTTCCTCTTCTCACCAGTCCCCCATCCTGTCCACATCCCTGAACATAAAAACCCAAACATCTTAGTGCTGCAGGTAGGATTCTAAAATGCCACGCAAAAATCAAATACACCTAAATTAAAAACTGCAAGATGCCACTATAAAGTTCTGCAGTTTTGAACAGGAAGTCAGTAGGTCTGTTTCTATTATTAACAGAGCTGGGTGTCATTAAGAAGTGGCCAATACAACACATATCTCCATACAGTGCACTTTTGGTTTGATACAATATATTTCAAATCGATTTGATATGGTCCCATAAAAAATAAAGGTTAAATGTTGACTGTGAAGTCTTTATTAAACCACTTGTTGTGCAAAGTGATTATGAAATACAAACATTGTAATCATCAGTGAAAATGTCAAATCCGTCTCATCAACGAGTTTCCTTCCTCTGAACAAAATAATTTAGTAAAGTATTTTTAAAAATACTCTCGGCGATATATCGATACTTAATACTGATATTTCTATATTTTTGCACACCCCAATTATTAAGATGTTTTAGATGAATATTTATATACAGCCAACTTCAATATTAAGAGTGAAAAGAAGCATTATATGTCTTCTTTAAGGAGTCAAGTGAAAATCTGAACGGTGAGATTTCAAAGGGTTAGAAGGGAGTTGGCAGAAGATTTAATCAGCAACTGAATAATTCAGCTGTTTTCTGTAATGAATGTAAAGAAGTTTGACTGGCCCATCAAAGACATATCATTATTCATTTATTGATTTACTCATTACTAAGTCAGTTTTTATTTATGTACTGCTTTTCCCAGACATATGTCACAAAGACACTTTACAGAGCATTATTCATTCCTTCACACTGTGGCTGTCATTGTGCCTAAAGACACAACAACAGTTTTTTAATGTTAATGTTTTTAGTGCCCCCTGTAGCACCTGATTTTCCCAGTGGTCTCCCATCCAGGTCCTCCCCAGACCCGACTGCTGAACTTCTGAGGTCTGCCAGGATCAGGCTTTGACAAGCCGGTATGGCCACATTACTAAAACATCTTTAAGTAGGTCATTGTATGCTCCAACCCAACCTAAACTCCAACTGTTGTTTTCTTTACTGTCTGTCTATAAGCTTTTGTCTCATGTACCAGTGTCTATGTAGAAGTGGAACTAAACACTTGAACTGCAGTTTCACTCCTTAACTGTGCACATGTGTTTTAATAACGTTATCTACTACAAACTATTTCCAAACTAAACAAACAAAAAACTAAAACATCTAAGTTTGTGCAGCATTCAGTGGCCACTGCAATTTCAAGTATTTGATGACAAAACAAAACAAATCATGCTGTTGATTCCAAGTGTAACCTTTTACTGCAACGTGATCAGAGATATGTTCAGTATTTAATAGTTTCTATTAACCACGTCATGCTAACGTGGATAAGTTAATGCACAGTAACGACATGTCAGAAAGACATTTTTAGTGAAGATTTATTATACATATTGATGCCAGTCTGCACAATGATATAGTCATATTACATTCAGATTTGATAGTACACCTTGTTCACATCACCTCAAAACTGGGACTAAACTGAGACTAAACCAGGACTTAAACTCTGACTCAACCAAGACTCAATCCAAGATCAAACAAAGTGTGAACCCATCCTAAAAGTCACAATTAGATTAACAACAAGTTTCAGAATATAAGTATTCACAGTGTCTTTGATTTGATTGATGATTTTGAGGAGTCAAAAATGTAATTATCTCATTAGTTTCTTCACAAACAAAACATGTTTAGTGTTTAAGAGAGAGTGAACTCCCAGGAGGATTCACTCTGCTTGTTTTAACTTGTGAAACTCCAAATCCAAAGGGCACCTCAGTCCTCGTGCAATGTCAAGGTCTGTCTTTGTCCAAACATGCTGCTTAGCTTTCTTTAACATTCTGGATATCTTAAATCTATAGTTTTGCATCTGTCACAGGTCATTTACCTTGTGGATCAATAAAGTCTAAGGCCATTTTCCAGACTTTTGTTCCTTTTGGGCTACTTTTTGGAGGTTTCTACCATGTTTGCTCATTAAAAACATGCCTGATGAGGTTCTCCCTGTTCAAACTCTCCTTATGTTAATGTGCACTTGATACTGTTGTCTATATAACTCATCCAGAATGTTTAAGTCACTAATATTGTATATGAGACTTGCTTTAGTCCATTTAGGTTCTGTTTGGTTCATGTTTGCTTCCTTTCTCCCTGCTAACATCGACGGCTTGTATTTCAGCCTCTTACGACATCTGAAAAATCTTTGTCCTTGGATGGCCTTTCCACATATGGTTTCCGTTCAAAACAAAGGAGCAATGTGCAGCGCATAATTCATTCTTCCACAGACATCTGGAACTGAAGCATATCTCCAAGTTTGTCAAACTGTATCAGAACTGTATCAGGGTCTTAACAAGGATCAGACCAGGAGTGTAACACGACTGCAAATACAGGTGCAAACTTGTTCAAATGACAGGACTTCAGCGGGGCTAAAACAGGACTAAATTTTGATTAAAATCAGGATTAAACTAAAGATTAAAGGTGAAGAAAAGCAATACTGTCTAGACCTGAAGTTCAGACTGAATAAGAGCCTGGATCAAGGTGAGTCTTGTGCAAAACTCTGGCTAGAATGATTATCACTACTGGGAGTGTGAGGCTGCACAGACTGTGTGCTCTGTGCTTTTCACAGATAACAGCAGGTTCACCTTGAGCACCTCTGGTCTGGAGAAGACGAGAACACTCTGCTGCCTGCAACATGGTTCATCGTGAGCGGATTGGTGGTGGGTCAGTGATGGTCTGGGGAGGCAGATCCATGAAGGGACGCATAGACCTACAGGCAAGAAAACATCAGTCTGACTGCCATTAGACATGCAGTAGGTCCTGGGTTCCTCCTGACGCCCGACACTGCCCGGCCTCATGTGGCAAGAGTCTGCAGGGACCTGGAGGATGAAGGTTGATGATTGGTACAAATGAATGGCCTTCACGATCACCTGACTTAAACCCGATAGAAGACGTCTGGGACACGATGTTTGGGTCCATGAGATGCCACCAGGTTGACCCTCTACCCTCAAACTGTACAGGAACTCAGCGCTGCCCTCACACAGATCTGGGAGAACATCCCACAAGACACCATCCATCGTCCCATTAGGATCGAGACACGGCATTGTCCAACATGAACACAAGCACGTGGGCCCACACAAGAGATTGAAAAGAATTTTGAGTTGCAGAAATTTAATTCTGTCAAAATGGAGAGAGAGAAAGAGGGAGAGAAAGTAAAGAAACTATTATTTTGTACTAAAAGTGACCTGACTTGGCTACAGACTGGACCAGGGACTTAGATAAAGCCTCTCTTGTTCAGATTATGTAACTGGACATCATCAGATCCTTGGAAGTCAAAGTAATTGGCAATTCTCTGATTTTCATTATTTGCCCTAAATTCCACTGAAGGCACGTGTTCTCATGTGCAGTTACATTTTTTGCTGTTTTATAGCTCTTTTCCTCTCACGCAGCGCACTCTTCTCAACAAAGTCTGAAGTGAAATCAGAGACACTGAACCAATGGTGTGAAAATTCATAGGCTTCTCTCTCTAATGCCAAAAGTTTTCAAATATACTAACGGAAATTCTTCTGCAAATGATATTATGGGAAAGTTGTATTTCTGCATAAATCTCATCCTCTCAGAGCCTCTGTTAATACAATCCATGGAAATATTAAAGATGCACTCTGTAACTTTTCTTTCACCCTCTTTTCTCTGTGGAGATGTTATTGCTTTGTTCAGAATGTTCCACAGTATGGCATTAAACTCATTTATTGCTATGGAGACAAGCAAATGATACCACCAGGCCAAGCTACAGGTCAGACCAGTTGAGAGACAATCTCACTCATCGTAAAAATGCAAGTTTTTCTGTATTTTGAGCAGTTAAAACACATCTTCAGCCAATGCAGAAAAGATTCGTTAAACTCTGTATTAATGCGACGTTTAACTCTGCTCTCAATGGGGACAAGTTAGAAAGTGTGCCTTTTAAGATTTACGAAAATAGACTTTTAAACTAGGTCAAATACAGGGAACAAATTTCCCAGTGGAGACAATAAATTTATCTTAACATTTGTCCATTCCATCGAACAAAACAATGCATTTCTGTAAACAAAAGTCATGATTTGGTTAAAATTTGATTAACTGCACAAGCTTAGACGACAGTATGATTTAAATCTCTACTGCTTTAATCATGAAACATTATAGTGAATGTATCAGTACACTGGAAAAAAACAATATCTAGGTAAGTTCAAATGATTTAAATTATAATGTTTTACTTTATTTGAGGAGATTCAACTTGACAAGTCAAATGTCAAGTCAAACGTGCCCTCGTGTACCAGTGTGCATCACAGGGCAGGTTCAACTTCCTAAACATCCTACCTGTCCATCACTTTGATTACCAAAACTCATTAATAACGACTTATGTAATTTTCAGTCAAATATGTGTTTAAACAACTAAGTCATTTTTAACATTCAAAAGTTATTATCAACATAAAAAATGCATCTGAGTTCTTCAAAAAACACTTTTAAATATGTCAATATGTTTTAATTTGCAGATATAGTATTAATATTCAAAGTTTTTCTATAGAATTCAAGTTCAACGGGGGGTCAACATACCATAATAGGATTCTGACCTCACCGCGGGGTTAAAATCTTATACCACACCAGAACAAAGAGAATGTTTGGTGAATTTTATCAAGAGAAAAGACGTTATTGTCCTTCTTCCTACAGGATTTGGGAAAAGCTTAATATACCTGTTAGCCCCGTTAGTGGTGCATTACATACGTCACGACAAAAATAGCAGGGATTGGTTAAATAAAAAAAGTACCCACCTAGCATTGAGCGAACAAATCCTAACACTGCAAGTTCAGACAGTTTGTACGAAGTGAAACCAACCAATGAATCAGGCTACAAAAATGACTTATCACTTAATAGTCCACTGGCAGATCATTTTACTCTTCAAGTGAATTTTACTCAAATCATGATAAAACTTTCTTAAAGGCTGTATAGAACATTTTTTAAGGGAAAAGAAATACAGCAACAGTTCTTTTTCAAATGTTGTGCATGCGTGACACCACCTTCCTCCTGCACAGCTCCCTCAGTAGAAACACCTCCTCCCGCCTCCTTACTCTAGAAATCACACTTGTTTACAGCCAGTGCGTGTTTAGAATTACTGTTGAAGTGACCTGTCTAGAAATAATTTAATGACCAACACATCAGTTTTTAGACCCTTTGTCTGCTTCAGTCAATCGCTGGAAGGAATCTCCAAGAATCACCTCAGTTTGTCTTCGCTCCTTTTCCCCTTCTCTTCTTCTTTCAGTGACCTCAAAAATTGACTTTCTTTTGTGGCAAACTGGTCGTGGATTCCCCTCCACCATCTCAACAAACTTTGTGCGAACTGCGAGGAAGCTGCAGTTTAAAAAAGCCTCTAAGGCTACGTTCCGATTTTTTTGTGAAATCTGATGTTTTCACAAGGTCATTCACATTTCCAATTAAATGCAACTTGTATGTGATCCCCTGTGTGAACGTTAAACGGCCCGAAAGTGTCCCGCATGTGCACTGGAGACACGACGACGTCAACTGCAGCGAGCGTCTCTGTGTTTACGGAAGTTGTCCAAACATGGACGCAGCATTGAGCACCTGGAGATTTTAAAGTTCCTCTCGTACCGGAGCCAGAACATGAACAACTTACTTGTTTTAAGGAGGAGATTGAGAAGGAGAAGGACGAGGTTTTTGGTCGTGGTGTTTTGTGGGACAGCGGCAGTGACGTCCGTTGAAACGAACGTGTGGATGTGGAGACGGAGCCAAGAGTGGTGAGTGGTGATGTGCTTCACTTCAGTAACACGGAGTTCATTAACAATTTTCACCTACTTCAGTGCAGAATAGTGACGTTTGTGTCTTGTTGATAACGTGTAGGTGGATGAATGCGCTTTGGCCGTTCACACTGAAGTCACATGTCAAAAGATCAGATATGTATCAGTTTCAGGAGCACATATCCAAGTGTCCTGGGTTGCATTTGAAAAAATCGGATCTGTGTCATTCAGACTGACATTAAAAGATCAGATACAGGAACATAGAGACAAAAAATCAGATTTGGGTCACTTCAGGCTGCAGTCTGAACACAGCCTAAGAATCACTCCATAAACCACATAATCCCCGTGCGCCACGAGTCAGTTACACTAGAAACATAGGGAGTTTCATTGACAACCTAACAGCCAATAGATAAAGAGGGAGCCTCTTTATCTGTTGGCTGATGTTTATCTGGCCTCACTACGTCCACAGTTGATAGATTTTCATTCAGTTTTTTTTTTCTTTTTTGGTCATCATAATTACAAGGCTCCTGCTTCTCTGTAATAGTATTTTAAACTTTCATTGACAATTTGAAACAAAAAAAAAAAAACAAAAATTCTCCATACAACCTTTAATTCAAGTCATTTGAACATGGCTAGATTTTGGTTTTAGCAGTATAGTGTTTAAATTTTACAAGCTACTTTGGAGTATCTCTCTGGGTAAATATATTTCTGTGGGTATAAAGCGCTTACCTAAGTTTGACTTGGCAGGGACGCGTGTTTACAGACAAGCGCCCGAAATGTATTTAAAGACGTTACTAAAGCCACACGTTGTAGGATTGGATAAAAAAAAGCAGGTGGTGCACATTCTACCACAAAAGTTGCGCAGTATCGTTAAACAGACAATTAAAACAACAATATTTCCTGGTAGTGTACGCTTCACTGAGAATGACAAAGACTGAGCAATAGGAAGAGTGCGGGGGACCTTGTTTGAGCATAGACCTGCATTAAATGGAAAAACAACTGTCTGGCACATTGTTACGACTTGTTATGGCAAAGTCCTATAAGTTCATTTCAGTTTGTGGTTGCAATTTTAAAAGACGTTGTCCTGACATGACTAAATTATCAGGTTACAATATTTGATTCAGATTATTGCAAACTTGATTTCTTCATTCCAGAGGCGTGGAGTCAGAATATTCTCACCACGTTAAAGTCCCAGTGGAGAATACAGCTTTCCTTAAGTTTAAAAATCAAACACTAGGGGTGAAACAATAACTGAAATATCATGATATCGTATCGTCAAAGTTCTCACAATAATATCGTGGACCATCACAATACTGTCCCACTGTTTGTGTCTCTCTCCTTCTGATGCAGAGAGACACATGTACGGACCTCTGTTAGGTCAAGCTACGCACAGCAACCTACATTCAGTTTGTCGATGAAAATAAACGTAATCAATGAACTTCTTAATGATCAATTATCGATTAATCGACTAATCATGCCCATCCGTAGTTGGAGGCTTAAGAGCGTGTCTAATAGCCCAGAAAATATGGTACTAGAACTTGACTTTCAACATGAAACTTCGGTTCCTGGTCTCTGATTTTATAAATTCAATTTCCCCCATAAAGTGCGATTTATGTCTTAAGTGAGACTTACATATGTTTTTTCTTCTTCATTATGCATTTTTTGGCTGGTGTGACTTATACCGCGGAGCCGAAAAATACACGGTGTTGGGGAGTAACAGATTACATGTACCAGAGTTAAGTAATCAGAGTACAAATTATGAGTAACTGTATTCAGTTACAGTTACTGTTTCAGTGAGTGGTAATTAAATTACAGTTACTTTGTTGAAATAAATGGATTACACAGAGGTATTTTCCTGTTTTCACATTTTGGGCTATATCCCTTTTTTTTTTTTTTTCTGTAATTCCACTTATTGCCAGACATTAAATCAGGTCGAAACCAGGTCTAAACCAGGTCTAAATTGGGACTAAACCAGGACTAAACCAGGACTAAAACCAGGTCTAAACCAGGTCTAAAACCAGATCTAAACCAGTATTAAACCAAGACTAAAACCAGGTCTAAACTATGTCTCAAACAGGATTTAACAGGAATAAACCATGCTGCACAGACCGTGTCTCCTCGTTTTCTATCAATAATATTTTTAATTTAGTTCAGTAAAGTCTGGGCTTTTTATTTTCTTTTATCAGACAAAACATATTGTGAAGATTTCCTCGTCTTTGCTTCTCTACAGCAAATCAAGTAATCCAAAGTATTCAGATCACTTTAAGTAATTTAATGGATTACGTTACAAACTACATTTTGGTGTGTGTAATCTGTAATCTGTAATCTGTAGGTGAATACATTTTAAAAGTAACCTTCCCAACACTGAAAATACAGTAGATACTAAATTATGTAAAAAGGAAATCATTGAACATTTCCTGAATAGTTTAAGAATGCTCTAGTCTGACTATCCCTATGAATATGACCAGGCTGTGTTTGAGTTGGAAATGATTGTCATTTCCTGGTAACAGTACACTCTTAAAAAAAAAAAAAGACATATTACAGACTGTACTGAATTCTTCATTGACTTGAAAATGTGAAAATGCGAGTGGAACAGTTTAGAGCAGAGTTTCCAATATGAGTTTGTTGTATGTTTTGTGTGCAACTTTACGGGGCACATGAGTTGTAGTGGAAAATGCCTGAAGGGTGAACATGAGGGAGAAATTTGCTGTTAACCTGGGAGGAGAACCTGGTAAATGATGTTGTTTACCTCATCTGAACTTTTATATTTAAAGCTTCTATAGATAAAAAGCACATAGCTACCATTTTGGATCAGGTTTTTTAATGTTTATTGCTTTTTTAAAAACTGTAGTACTTGATTTTCAAACCGTGAATGGAGAAAGGAAAGTTCTCAGCTCTCAAAAACCCGTATTCATGTGCATGCATGTGATTTTTTATTTTCAGTGAGACGTTACTGGTTTTCCTCAATGTGTACGCCTTAAAAAACATGCATTTGTACACTGGGGGTCGCCTCTCCACAGATCGGACCTGTTACTTGGCCTAGTGGCTTGGCAGACAGTGACAGTGCACCTATCCTCAAAACTGCTACTTCTAAATTGGTACCTTGTGTCCTGCCAGCTCGCACAGAGGTTATAGTTTATCCAGACACTATTGATTTAAACTCTTCCTTTTTGACCTATTTTTGACGATATGATGCAACGACCCTTTGGCACTTGCGTTACACAGATGCACATTTGCGTTTTAGATTTGAACTTGGGACCTAAAGGTTTGTGAAATACTAAGTGGAAAATGCAAATTCTAAATGACGTATTAACTTTGTATTTATTTTGTGAGGGTAAAGTACAGTTTGTCCAAAGGATCCAGGCCAAAATGAGTAATTTAAGGTTGACCTATTTAACTTTTGTAGTCGAAAGTACATAACATGTTTTCTTTGACTTTACTTTGTCTGAAATGTTCCAAGTAAAGTTAATTTTGAACAAGAAATGCTCAGGTTTATTGTCATACTGTGGAGTATTCCAGGGAAAGCAATAATATCTCCATGGTGTTGCAACACTAAAATTTTTCCCATGTGAGACTATTAAAAGTTCTCCTATTTAACGCAGGTAACCGACACCTAGGCCTGTAACGCTAACAGATTTTTGCTGGACGATTAACTGACCAATAATTTATTGCGATAAACGATAATATTGACATTTTGAGACCAGTTTCAATTGCAAATACACCCTTTCAAAGATCAGTAAACCTTACTTTCTAAAGAACATTTAACACAGGAACTGGAAGACAAACTAAAACAATAGGCCTAAATAAACACACTTGTTCACATAATAGAAACAGAACAGAACAGAAAGCCTTTATTGTCATTATACAAGAGTATAATGTAATTCAGAGCTGCTCCGTCAAAGTGCAAGAATTAATTAATTAATAAATAAAACAAATTAATAGTTCTCATTAAGGATGGTGACAGCTTTAGGGAAGAAGATGTTCCTGAGTCTGTTGGTCTGAGCTGGAATTGACCTGAAGCTCCTGCCAGAAGGCAACAGGTTGAACAGGTGGAATCCAGAGTGTGTATTGTCCTCAGTGACTTTCCTCGCTCTGCTGAGACAGGGGGAGTTGTATAATGTGGTTAAGGAAGGCAGAAGGCAGCCAATAATGTCCTGTGCAGTGTTGGTGACCCTCTGCAGACGCTTCATGTCAGCTTCTGTGCAGCTAGAAACACACTGTCACAGCAGAGGTCAGCAGGTGACCAATGGTGGAACGATAGAAGGTCACCAGCAGCTTGTGTTTAGTGGCTCCTTCTTGAGGAAGTGTAGCCGCTGCTGGGCTATTTAGACCAGTTCTAAATAAATAAATGAATAAATGAAAAGAATAATGTAGTCTTACTGACAGCAAGGACTTGTTCACAAAAATGCACTTGAATAAACCATCGCTGAACCAAATACAACCAAAGCAATAAATAAAATGGATTATTAAGTCTCTGTAACAAAATTGCCCTTAAAAGTGATTTTAGTCGTTGACTTACATTGGTATATAGTGTCTCGTCTCTCTGTTTCTGCTGCTGTTGCCTCATCATTTTGGTCATTTAAATGTTCATATTAACCCGTGACACAGGATGCTGTTTCACTATGATGGAGCTTCTGTCCTGTCTGGTGTTGTGTCGGTGTCTTGTGGGATTTCAGTGGATTTCGGGCTTTCCTGAGGGCGGGGCTAGTTGTGTCGATAGGGTTTGGGTTTATGCCGGCTGTTGGGGTTTGAGACATTTCTTCTCCTCATTTGCGCTCGCTGCATTTGACACACGTGGCTGTTGAGACGTGTCCCACTCACCAGTGTTGATTCGGCATCGTGACTTGTTTTGGCACTCGGCGATGAACTGTTTTGTCACTCTGACAGCGGCGCTTGTGTTGCGGCTTCACGTTTAACTGCACAGACAGCGGCGCTTTCTGCACTCAGGCTGCACACGCATCCGCTGCGATGATGAACACAGCGCACGTTGGTTCAAGCGTCATTACACTTGTTAAATGAGAGGAGTCAGAGAGCGATAGAAACCTAACATTCAGTCTCTTTGAGAGTGACAGAGAGAGGAAAACAAACAAGCTGCAAATAGAATTTATCGCGGCCAGAAAAGTTAGCGAGCTCGTTAAAAGTTATCATACGATTAATTGATTTATTGATTAGCGTTACAGGCCTACACACATAATACATACTAAATCTCAATCAAATCAATTAGCTAATCACAAAATGGCACAGTTATTTACGAAACATATTTTTATTTAGAAAAAAATATTAAATACGCTTTCTCTTGTTCAGAAATGCAGCCATTCAATAGCAGCTCTATCCTAATCGACTTGTTTGTGGCAATGCCCAAAATTAGAAGAATTAACATTGAGCTGGAAGTCCATGTCTATAGAATTTGCTGTCGTGTTGCAGATTTGTTGGTCTGGTTTATGGTTAATATTTCTGTAATTACTGGGTCTATCCATGTAAAACAAACTGACTCAAAGTTCTGTGTCTTCTCTATCAGCAAGTTGTCAGTTGAAAGGACTTCATACCATGAGTTTAAGATGGCAGGTTTGTGGAGCCCATTTCTAACAAATAATGATAAAAGACTCAACATTTGTGAATTGTAAATTTGGATATTTCTTCTAACACGCTCTATCTCCCATAGAGTTAAGTGCCCGCCCTTTGTCTGAAATTAAATTACATTACCAAATTTAACCGCAACCAGTTCAACAAAGAAGTGAAAGAAAAACAAATCAAGCTTGATGTTAATATTTGAATGTAGGGCAGTGCAGTTTTTTGCATCTGGTGAAGACTGTTCTAACAGGGGTCTCCAAATACATTTCAAAACACATGCACACTGTAACACCACTGGGGGTTTTTGTTGGTAAAATAAATGAACAGACTTTAAAAATCACCTTCCCTAATCATTAGTTTATAAAATCCGACCATACCATTCATACTATATAATCATTTGAAACAGATAATAAAATAAATGTGTCAGTCTTCTGTAGCTTTGTGCATGCGGTGTCTGTGGGCTTTATAAATGTTGTTTAGTCAAAGTGCACAAACTTGAATGAGGTTGGCACACTCTTATTTACAAAAGTGCAGCGTGATCTTGTGGTGAGCCTGGTGACCAGTGCCAGGTGTGGAAAGAAAGTAGTAACTATTTATGGGTTTAAACTTCCTGTTTATGGATGCAATTTTGGGCACTTTTCACAAGGACTGCAAAAAATATTAGCAATTTTTCTGACAAGTAGTACAATAGTTAGTGTAGTTCAGTTGACCTTAGTTTACTGTAGTTGGAGCATGTTCAGCTTGTTGTTCACACATGGACACTTTACAATATTTACAAGTCACTTCTTTGTTATTACACTTTCCTTTTGATTATCATTGTTCTTGTTGTGACTGATTATTATCCATCCAGAGGCCGGTGCACACTCCTGCAGAGGCCCGAACACACTCCTGCAGAGGCCCGAACACACTCCTGCAGAGGCCCATACGCACTCCTGCAGAGGCCCATGCACACTCCTGCAGAGGCCCGAACACACTCCTGCAGAGGCCCATACGCACTCCTGCAGAGGCCCATGCACACTCCTGTAGAGGCCCATGCACACTCCTGCAGAGGCCCGAACACACTCCTGCAGAGGCCCATACGCACTCCTGCAGAGGCGCATGCACACTCCTGCAGAGGCCCGAACACACTCCTGCAGAGGCCCATACGCACTCCTGCAGAGGCCCATGCACACTCCTGTAGAGGCCCATGCACACTCCTGCAGAGGCCCGAACACACTCCTGCAGAGGCCCATACGCACTCCTGCAGAGGCCCATGCACACTCCTGTAGAGGCCCGTGCACACTCCTGTAGAGGCCCGCGCACACTCCTGTAGAGGCCCGCGCACACTCCTGTAGAGGCCCGCGCACACTCCTGTAGAGGCCGCGCCACACTCCTGTAGAGGCCCGCGCACACTCCTGTAGAGGCCCGCGCACACTCCTGTAGAGGCCCGCGCACACTCCTGTAGAGGCCCGCGCACACTCGTGCATGTGCAGACACAAAAACAGCAGTGTGCTGGTGTGTGAGTCTATGAACATGTAAATGTTTTGATTCTCATACATGAGTGTCAGTGAACACAATCCACTGTTGGATTGTGAAATCAACAGTGATACAAGATGCTAGCTAAGGAGCTGGCTATGAACATTGAGATGCTGTAGATTTTTTACACTATATGTGACAGCAAACGCTGGGTCCTTGTAAGACACTCCCACATCGCCCTGTGCTGGCGTATCACCACCCACTCTAATCTATACATCATGACCATTTAATGTGAAACTATTCAGAAAAGGGCAGTATTTATCCTAGTTATCCTAGTTATTTTTTGGTATTGGTACTACTATGGAGTAGTTAGTTTTCAGTATTCATTAGTATGTGATTATTGATTCTTCTGATAACTGATAAGAGGGATGCCAGTGGCAAAAAACTGTTGTTGTGTCCTTAGGCAAGACACTTCACCTACATTGCCTAGTATGAAAGTGGTGTGAGCGTGAGTGTTGGTGGTGGTCGGAGGGGCCGATGGTGCAGATTGGCAGCCTCGCTTCCGTCAGTCTGCCCCAGGGCAGCTGTGGCTACAGTAGTAGTTTACCACCACTGAGTGTGGAGTGACTGAATAATGAACTGTAAAGCGCTTTGGGGATCTTGAAAGGCGCTATATAAATGCTATCAATCAATCAATCAATCAACCCCAGAGTCTCCCCCCAGTGTCTGCATGTGTTTTGAACAGTGAGTGTTTGGTGATTCTGGCTGTAACGTTGGTGTTTGTTGTGTATTTGCAGGTGTCTGATTCACAAATCTGAGGTGCAGAGCTTCATTGAGCGCTGTATGACTGCAGTGGGCACAAAGCAGCACCACGCCCACAGTCTGGCCGAGGTACTGGTGGAGGGTGACTACCGCGGGCACTACAGCCACGGCCTCAACCGTATGGGTGAGCGTCTGTACAGGGCTATCTACATTATGACAATATTAGCACTGCAAATAATGATTATTTTAGTAGTCAACTAGTCCACTGAATTTTCAACCAGTGTACAGAGAACAGTGTAGTAGTGCGCCTTGAGGTACTGCCAGGTTTGCCTTGAAAAAAAAAAAAATCTTAATTTCAGTAGTTTAACACATGCTTTTAATTCAATAATTTACCATCTTGAAGTGCCTTGACTCCTGAGGAACTACTGAACCAATGTTGTTGTCCACATAACAGTTCAGGTGATCACTGTAATACATCATTTTCTCTCTATTTTCTCTCTTTACTTCTTGTAATTATATGATTATAATTATATAATTATATGCACTTAGAAATCATGAAGAAAGACTTAATTCAACTTAGAAGAATGATTCAGACTAACTGTATAATTAATGGATTAGCGTACACAGAACTTGAATGAACTCTCTCACTTACTTCTGCTCCTCATGCTGCCCATACCTAGAGAAAACCAGGTACAATCTTTTGCAGATCTTAAATGTAACAACTTAAACTACAGTTGAGTAAAATGTGTTATGTGCACATTCATGTTTTCAGACATGTACGTGAAGGACATCGAGTCGGGGATCTGTGCCAAAGACGGAGAGCCGGTTGTCGAGAAAGAGAGCGCTGCCACGGCTCTGGTGGACGGGCAAAACCTCTTGGGGCCTGTGGTGGGAAACTTCTGTATGAAACTGGCCCTGAAGAAGGCCAGGGAGGCGGGCATTGGCTGGGTCGTTGCACGGGGTAACACACACAATCATAATTACTTTGTTGATATCAAAAGTGAAATGTTTAGTTGAGTTCAATGTTAGAGGTTTTGATGAGGCACATTTTATTTCTTTCCAGTGTTTTATAATCCTACTTGATTTGTATAGTACATTTCTGAACGGACAGTTTCCAAAGTGCTGCACATAATGGCAGTACATAATACTATGACAATAAAAACTACAACAAGGGGACTGTTCCAGATAATCAGTGTTGGGGAATAACAGATTACATGTACCAGAGTTACGTAATCAGAGTACAAATTATGAGTAACTGTATTCAGTTACAGTTACTGTTTCAGTGAGTGGTAATTGGATTACAGTTACTTTGTTGAAATAAATTGATTATAGGGCGGGATTTTCCTGTTTTAACATTTTGGGTTATATCCTTTTTTTTTTTTTTTTTTTTTCGGTAATTCCACGTATTGCTGGAAACTAAACGAGGACTAAACCAGGTCTAAAACCAGGGCTAAACCAGGACTAAAACCAGATCTAAACCAGGTCTAAACCAGGACTAAAACCAGGTCTGAACTAGATCTAAACTAGATCTAAACCAGGTCTAAAACAGGTCTAAAACCAGGTCTAAACCAGGACTAAACCAGGACTAAAACAGGATTAAACAGGACTAAAACAGGACTAAAACAGGTCTAAACCAGGTCTAAAACCAGATCTAAAACAGGTCTAAAACCAGGTCTAAAACCAGGTCTAAACCAGGACTAAACCATGACTAAAACAGGTTTAAAAAGGACTAAAACAGGTCTAAACCAGGACTAAAACCAGATCTAAACCAGGTCTAAACCAGGACTAAAACCAGGTCTGAACTAGATCTAAACTAGATCTAAACCAGGTCTAAAACAGGTCTAAAACCAGGTCTAAACCAGGACTAAACCAGGACTAAAACAGGATTAAACAGGACTAAACCAGGACTAAAACAGGATTAAACAGGACTAAAACAGGACTAAAACAGGTCTAAACCAGGTCTAAAACCAGATCTAAAACAGGTCTAAAACCAGGTCTAAACCAGGACTAAACCAGGACTAAAACAGGATTAAACAGGACTAAAACAGGTCTAAACCAGGTCTAAAACCAGATCTAAACCAGGACTAAACCAGGACTAAACCAGGACTGAACCAGGACTAAAACTGGACTAAAACTGGACTAAAACAGGATTTAACAGGATTTAACAGGACTAAATCATGTGTGGACCGTGTTTCCTCATCTTCTATCAATAATATTTTTAATTTGGTTCAGTAAAGACTCAACTTTTTTATTTTCTTTTAACAGACAAAACTTCTTATGTTACGATTTCCTCGTCTTTGCTTCTCTACAGCAAATCAAGTAGATTACGTTACTCATTTTAAGTAATTTAATAGATTACGTTACAAACTACATTTTGGGGTATGTAATCTGTAATCTGTAATCTGTAGGGGAATCCATTTGAAAAGTCACCTTCCCAACACTGCAGGTAAATGAATTGAAGTTGACACATGTAACTGGCCAAGTACACCATAAACCTGTGTACTGTTCCTGTCTCATTAAATAAATAAACTAAACTAAAAGAAAACTAAACTAAACCTGAATAAGTTACCAAAACTCAAAAAAATTTAGAAGATCGATTGCCTCAAATATTTTAGGTTTATGAACTTAAAACACCAAATGTTTGTGAAAAGAGCTATATAAATAAATTTATTTACTTACTTAAAAGTCACAATCTTCCAGAACTTAAAAGGCTGGATGGCTTACAACTTGTACCTTTTGATAACAGCTGAATTAAAAGTGCTCATTTAACTCAACTCAAATACAATAGTAATAATAAAATGACTCAAAAAGAAGAACATGTTAGAGCCAACTTGACATAATTAAGTTAGTAGGACTATCTTTAAAACTTTGAGTATTCACAACTTAATCGATTAAATTACTTTGAACATTCAGGTTTACGGTGTAAGTTACTGGTCAGATCTGTGGAATGGCAACACCTCTCACAGTAAGAATGCATATATAATGACATAAATGTGAGATAGATACGTTCGTACCGTAATGCGTATCATGGACCAAACAGAAAGGCAAAGACAAGGCATAAAAAATGTAATTAAATGTAATAAAGTCAAAAATAAAAGTAGTTTAACACAGGATCAAATGAGGTAAAAGCCGGGCACAACTGGGGTAACTTCAGACTGAACAGACTAAAACTAATCCGACCAGACAAAGAACAGAGGTGTTTAAATACACGAGGGCCAAGATAGAAAAACTAACTGAGTAAAACAAACTAAATGTTCAGCGTGGATGATCTCTGCCAAGGCTCCTCCGTCTGGCCACCCAAACAAAAAAAAGAACAAGTGTAAGTGTTGGGAAGGTGACTTTTAAAATGTGTTCCCCTACAGATTACAGATTACACACCTCAAAATGTAGTTTGTAATGTAATCTATTAAATTATTTAAGGTGAGAAACGTAATCTGAATACTTTGGATTACTTGATATTGTCATGCTTTTTTAAAACTACATGAATGTACCAACCACATCCTGAAAATTCTTGTTTGTTCTCTTCAAATTGTCTGTTGAGTCCAAGTCTCCATGAACAGGCAACTGTTTACTGTAAAGTAGCAAAGATGAGGAAATCTTAACATAAGAGGTTTGTCTGCTAAAAAAAACAATAACAAGTCTTTCCTTAACTATATTAAAAATAGTATTGATAGAGAAATGATTTGTATATGAGATCACTGCTGCTTTAAATTATGTTCACCTACTGTTAGTGTCATATTGTTTAATCCTGGTTTAGTCCTAGTTTAGTCCTGGTTTAATCCTGGTTTTAGTCCTGGTTTTAGTCCTAGGTTAGTCCTAGTTTAGTCCTGGTTTAGTCCTGCTTTAGTCCTGGTTTTAGTCCTAGTTTAGTCCTGGTTTAGTCCTGGTTTAGTCCTGGTTTAATCCTGGTTTTAGTCCTGGTTTTAGTCCTAGGTTTGTCCTAGTTTAGTCCCGATTTAATCCTGGTTTAGTCCTGGTTTAATCCTGGTTTTAGTCCTGGTTTTAGTCCTAGGTTTGTCCTAGTTTAGTCCCAATTTAATCCTGGTTTAGTCCTGAGTTTAGTCCTGGTTTAACCCTGGTTTTATTTCTGGTTTAGTCCTGGTTTTAGTCCTCCTTAAATCCTGGTTTTGTCCTGGTTTTAGTCCTAGTTTAGTTCTGGTTTAGTCCAAAATGTGAAAACAGGAAAATGCCACTGTGTAATCCATTTATTTCAACAAAGTAACTGTAATCCAATTACCACTCACTGAAACAGTAACTGTAACTGAATACAGTTACTCATAATTTGTACTCTGATTACGTAACTCCGGTACATGTAATCTGTTACTCCCCAACACTGTAATTCACATTTATATTAACTAAAACCTGTGCACCCAAATTAGAATATGAGTCTCAATAAAGGAATTAAATTAAACTATGTGCTGTAATTAACTGAATAACTAAATGAAATAATACTAACACTGTGGAGCACACTGTATAATACACCAGACAAAGCATGAACTTCTACCAAAAATGCTACTGACCAACTTTAATACATAACTTACATCTATCGTAATCAAAAATAGTGTAAATAAAATGCACAAGTAATAGAAACTTGAGACATGCACAGGCAAGCTTATGTGTCTGGTTTGTTTAGAAGTATTTGCATTTACTGTAGGTGATGACATCTGCAGCATTGTAAAGGCACAATCAGGTTTAGCTGGTCTGACCTACAATCCAGATCAAGTCACAGACATATACAAAGAGTAACATGAGCCACTGCATACAGCAAGTTCAAAACTCCTAACATTATTAAATCAATATATACTTACATTTTATTTCAATACTTTTACATTTCACAAGTGACATTTGCAACAAAAATAATCTAGATCTACTAAAATGTTTGACCTGATCAATCTTGTGTTGTTTTTCAGGATCCAATCATTATGGCATCGCTGGGTACTACTCCATGCAGGCTCTCACGGAAAACATGATTGTAAAAATACTTTATCCTCTTGTACTTTTTATATAGTATATAGTTTTTTATTTACATGTTTATAGGACATTTGTTCTGTTGTAAATCCAGTAACCTCTTACTGTCTTTTGTTTTCAGGGAATGTCATTCACAAACACGTCTCCACTCGTCGTCCCCACACGAGCTAAAGAGGTACCTTTTTTTTTTTGCTACTAAATCACAATTGTTACATCAAAATATTAAAAAGAGAAATCTTGTAGTTAGTATGACAAAGAAGCAGAATGTTTATATGTATATATATATATATATATATATATATATATATATATATATATATATATATATATATATATTAGTGCTGTCATGCGATAAAAAAAAAAAAGAGATTAATTAATTATAATCTGTAATTAATTAATCTAATTAATCTCTTTTTAATCTCACCTAAAAAAGAAAAGACTTCAATTTGAGGTATTTTCATTTAAATTCATTATTACATTATTGTGGCAGATCAAAAGACTCATATAGAACAAAAAAAAGTGACTTTATAAAGTCATTTATTGTTTAACAAATCTCTCCAAATTGGCTGTTGATCCCAAGTCTCCATGAATAAGAAACTGTTTGCTGTAAAGTAGCAAAGACGAGGAAATCTGAACATAATAACTTTTGTCTACTTAAAGACAATAAAAAGTCCAGTCTTTCCTTAGCCATATGAAAAATATTATTGATAGAGAAATGTTTTATATATGAGATCACTGGTTTTAGTCCTGGTTTAGACCTGCTTTAGTCCTACTTTAGTCCTAGTTTAGTCCTGGAATGGGTTAGTCCTGGTTTTAGTTCTGGTTTTAGTTCTGGTTTTAGTTCTGGTTTAGTCCTGGTTTAGTCCTAGTTTAGACCTGGTTTAGACCTGGTTTAGACCTGGTTTAGACCTGGTTTTAGTTCTGGTTTTAGTTCTGGTTTTAGTCCTGGTTTAGTCCTGGTTTAGTCCTGGTTTAGACCTGGTTTAGTCCTGGACTGGGTTAGTCCTGGTTTTAGTCTTGGTGTTAGTTCTGGTTTAGAGGCGCACAGGAGGAAGTGCGGTTTACACAGCGTACGGGAGAAAACGTGTTTGTGTGTGTGTGTGTGTGTGTGTGTGTGTGTGTGTGTGTGTGTGTGTGTGTGTGTGTGTGTGTGTGTGTGTGTGTGTGTGTGTGTGTGTGTGTGTGTGTGTGTGTGTGTGTGTGTGTGTGTGTGTGTGTGTGTGTGTGTGTGTGTGTGTGTGTGTGTGTGTGTGTGTGTGTTGTGTGTGTGTGTGTGTGTGTGTGTGTGTGTGTGTGTGTGTGTGTGTGTGTGTGTGTGTGTGTGTGTGTGTGTGTGTGTGTGTGTGTTGTGTGTGTGTGTGTGTGTGTGTGTGTGTGTGTGTGTGTGTGTGTGTGTGTGTGTGTGTGTGTGTGTGTGTGTGTGTGTGTGTGTGTGTGTGTGTGTGTGTGTGTGTGTTGTGTGTGTGTGTGTGTGTGTGTGTGTGTGTGTGTGTGTGTGTGTGTGTGTGTGTGTGTGTGTGTGTGTGTGTGTGTGTGTGTGTGTGTGTGTGTGTGTGTGTGTGTGTGTGTGTGTGTGTGTGTGTGTGTGTGTGTGTGTGTGTGTGTGTGTGTGTGTGTGTGTGTATAGGACAGTAGTGCAGACATCCTGAGTCTATGCAGGTTGTTTTCACCAGTGACATTTAAGTTGGAGGTGATTTTATATTAGTTATTTTCTTTTATATTTCACGTCGGGAGAAGAATTTCCAAGACACAAATGTGTTTTTCCCTGTGCACTGCTGTCCCAACAACACATAAAAACAGGTTTTATAATAAAGCAACTCGCACAGAAACAGTAAAGTTAGAGATTAAAAATGAGATTAACGCGATAAAAAAACATAACGTGCTAAATATGACTGTAATTAATTAATCGCAATTAACGCGATAATGTGACACCCCTAAATATATATATATATATATATATATATATATATATATATATATATATATATATATATATATATATATATATATATATATATATAGCTGCTCCTCTCCATGTCGAGAGGAGCAGCTGCTCTATTCCGAGTTCTTCCCTTGTGACTGGGAGCACCGAGCCAACCTGCAGAAGAAAGTCATTTAAGCGCTTGTATCCACCTTCTTGTTCTTTCAGTCATTACCCAAAGCTCCTGGCCATAGTTGAGGATAGAATGTAGATTGAGCCATAAATGGAGAGCTTTACCTTTGGACTCAGCTCCTTCTTCACCACAACAGTCTGATACAGCAAACGCATCACTGCACACGCTGGGAGGGCATCTGACACACACGATGCATCACTGCACACGCTGGGAGGGCATCTGACACACACGATGCATCACTGCACACACTGGGAGGGCATCTGACACACACGATGCATCACTGCACACACTGGGAGGGCATCTGACACACACGATGCATCACTGCACACGCTGGGAGGGCATCTGACACACACGATGCATCACTGCACACGCTGGGAGGGCATCTGACACACACGCTGCATCACTGCACACGCTGGGAGGGCATCTGACACACACGCTGCATCACTGCACACGCTGGGAGGGCATCTGACACACACGCTGCATCACTGCACACGCTGGGAGGGCATCTGACACACACACGCTGCATCACTGCACACGCTGGGAGGGCATCTGACACACACGCTGCATCACTGCACACGCTGGGAGGGCATCTGACACACACACGCTGCATCACTGCACCTATCTGCCGGTCAATCTGACGCTGCATCCTTTCCTCCAAGACCCCGAGATACTTGAACTCGTTCACTTGAGGCAGGGACACTCCACCCACCTGTAGAGGGCACCACCTATTTCCTGTCGAGGACCATGACCTTGGATTTGGAGGAGCTGATTTATTCAGAACGACATTATTTAAATTAGAAACACTGTAATTAATTTGTTATGATGTGCTTTAAGCTAAAATAACTTAATTGTGGCTTGATATGTCTGATTTGTAACATTATGTTGCATTTAGTGCACGCTGGGCACCAACCCCATCAGTGTGGCAGCTCCAGCCAACGATGGAGACAGCTTTGTCCTGGACATGGCAACTTCTGCTGTCGCCCTGGGAAAGGTAACTTTAACCATAATCAGTGGGTTTAACTGACAGCACCTCTAAGAATCCAGCCTGGACTACAATTACAGCACAACTATTACCTTAAAGATATGTTTCACAAAGTTAGCACAAGCTACATGGAGCAGATGAGAGGGACACATGGAGCAGAAAATGCAAAATCAATATAAAATTTGATTATTTGGTTTATTTGGTGACAAATTGTAGTTTTCATAGGTTTGATATTATGATGTAAATTGTCCAAAATAATAATAATAATAATAAAAAATAGGCCTTTATATCTTCTATAAATTGCTCTTGTTCTATTCTTGAGCAAGACACGTATTGCCTTTTTACACTGATCAGGAGTATAGTGTTGCATCAGATGTAAAAACCTGCATCTGTAACTCCAACATTAAAATCAAAATGACAAAAGATAATAATAATAATAATTAAAAAAAAAAAAAAAAAAAACTGTTTAACAGAGCGTTCTATTCCCTCTTTGGTTTGATGAGTACTGGTTTATTATGTCTTCAGGCAAGACACATTCCTTACTTAATCCAGTCATTAGTAGAGTACAATAGCTGACACATGATTTTTCTTTTGAAGGTTGTGCTTTCAATCAGATTTGGCATTGTCAGCATAAACAGGATTACAACAGAGGTTTCTGTAATCACTTTTTCTACAGGTGGAAAGTGTATTTAGTCTTTACTCAAGTTATCTATGGTCCATATGTCCTCCCTGTGTTGCTCTGGTTTTCTCCAGCTTCCCTCCACTGTCCACATTCACTTATTGGTTGGTTTAGGAAACCAATATGGCTTCTTGCTTCCGTGTTAAACAATAGTTGTAACTCACTGTACTATCATGATTTATCTTGGGCTATAACCAACTACCACGAGAATGAGAATAGTCAATCTCATCTGAACTCTGCAGCGGCTAGAACTGGGATGGAAAACTGCTGGGAATGGTCAGAGAAGCTGACTGTAAGAATGTGTTGTAGCCCAGGCCCGGCTGTGGTTCTCACCACAAACTACAAATAATGTGTTGTGAAGAAGGAATTATATTACAATCCAATAGAAATTGCAATTTGAGATGGTGCAATCATTAAACTGCTAAAACTGCAATTATTTAGACAATACAGTTCCTCAGCAAAGAACTAAATATCCCTTCTAAGATGACCTCTTGAAAGGTGCTGTATAAATCCATACAATATTGATTATATTTCTACACACAAAAGCAATAACCCAACATTATTCATTATTATTCATTATTCATTCTCCTCACCTCTGTATAAACTTTGTCCAGATCGAGCTGCATCACCGTAGAGGAGATGAGATCCCGATCGGCTGGGGCCAAGATTCTCAGGGTAAAATGACCCCTGACCCCTCCAAAGTCTTGAGTGGAGGAGGACTGGTGCCCATCGGAGGCAGCGAGGCCACAGGTAAAAACACACACTCAGGAGCCATCAGCATCATATTTGTAGTGTTAAATTGGCTCCCTGGGTTTTCTCAACTGGAGCTAAATGAAAATGTGCACATCTTTTTAGCCTGTAGTGTTCAGTTTGAGTAAGAGTCTCCCAATGAATCTATTAAAGACAGAACGCTCAACTTATGTAATGAGACCAAGACGATGAGACCAGCGTCCAAGAGGCTCTCCACTCTTACTGTCTTTGGAATGACTTTGTTTTAAATGTTGTCTTTTCCTTCAGGGGGTTACAAAGGCTACGGCCTGGGCATGATGGTGGAGGTGTTCTGTGGGATTCTGGCCGGAGCTGAGTACAGTAATCGCATCCGAACCTGGAAAGTCACAGATAAAGTCGCCAATCTGGTACGAACAGTTTTGGTGTTGGTAGAAAAACATAACAGGCAAAATGACTGAGGTGATTTTATGTGCATTTATTCCCTTTAGCAGATGGTAATGCATTTTTGCATTAAAAACAAATAAATAAACTAATAATTTTGTTTCATACTTGTTCCTCAGTTTAAATATTTACACACATACATATTGTTTATATTTGTCAGTAATGAAATGAGATTGTTTAAAGTGATTCTTCAGTTCATTTATAGCAGCCCTACAGTGTACAAACCTAGACACACTTTATCTTGTTGGTTCATTGATAAGAGTTGTTTATCAGAGGTGAGGTTGATGGATAACCAGCCTCTGATGCTGTTTGAAGTACCTCATCTCTCTGTCGCCATTTGTTTTTCAGGGTCAGTGTTTTGTGGCGATAAACCCGGAGAACTTTGCTCCAGGATTCACTGACAGGATGTCCGACCTGCTGTCCATCCAGAGAGGCATGGACCCGGTGAGTAGCACTGGGCTAAAAAAACAAACAAACTATTCAGTCACAGTCAGAACTATAGTTAAAGGTACTGTAGCTGATAGCAGTACTTCAGAGGTGCTCACATTTTTTCAGCATGTGAGCTACTTACAATATGACCAAGTCAGAATGATCTACCTAATACAAAGCCAAACAAACTGCACTGAAACACTCTGTGCCCCTTTTTTGGACCCTCCCCCACAGTTTGAGAACCTCTTCTTTAAGAGAACTTCCTCTGGCACTTTACACAAAACTGTGGAAAAAGTGAAGGAAGATTTTTAAACCTGTTTTATAAAGTTCCAAACTGGAGTTTCATTCTTTTCTGGTTTTGCAGTGATATTTACCAGCCTCTGCACATTTACCAAACCAAACGCACATCGTGACAAACACAGATGCATCTGTGCACTTTTGTTAGACAAACTTCAGCCAAATGTGGCAGTAGGTCTGTTCTGTAGATCCGCTCTATGCTGTAGACCTGCTTTGTGCCAACACTGGAACACAGATTTAGACTGGTTTTTGCTTCACGTTTGGTCTTGCTCTTCTAATCAGCGCACTGTGGGAGGGGCTTGTGTTCCCTGTACGCAGGAAGGAGCGAGAGCGTGAAAAGGCGAGGGGCGGCGTGCTGACGTGAGGCAGATGGACAGGTAGGATGTTTAGGAAGTTGAACCTGCCCTGTGATGCACGCTGGTACACGAGGGCACACGCTGTCGCAGACGAGCCGTGCATAGGGAGCGTGTGTGTTTGTGATGCGCCGTAGAGTCTCCGCGGGTTTCAAATGAGCACACAGGCTGCACTGAGACGCCCCACACGCTCCTGCACCCGCTACAAGTTTATTACCAACAGCAGCGGCCGGAATGAAATATGATCACACTTGTTGAGTGTCAGACCTCGAGTGAGAGACAAGACCGAGTCCAAACGCGAGTCCGAGACGAGACACGGAGATCTACCCACACGACCTTGGCGATCGACTGGTAGATCAGGATTGACGTATTGAGCACCACTGTAGTACTTGAAGGTGCTCTATTTGATTGTGAATGTCTCAGAAATGTGTGCGTTTGCATTCCGAGCTACATCTTGATTAAAGTGGCACCTAAATCTCAGACAGTCAAAAGCTTTATAATAAGATACAGACAGAATGCAGCAGACTTAATTTGAGCACAAGAGTTGCTTATAATATTTGTCTATTATTTAAGAAGATGTATTCTGTATAGCATGTATAACAAGACACATTTTCACAATCGATCACAATCAATCACATAAAGTTGTTTTAATCTTAGTCTCCATGGAGATGCTGTTGCTTTGCCTGTAATCAGTGTTGGGAAGGTGACTTTTAAAATGTATTCCCCTACAGATTACAGATTAAACACACCAGAATGTAGTTTGTAACATAATCCATAAAATTACTTAAAGTGAGTAACGTAATCTGAATACTTTGGATTACTTGCTATTGTCATGTTTTTTAAAACTACATGAATGTAACAACCACATCCTGAAAATTCATATTTGTTCAGTTTTTATTTGACCATATAAAAAATATTATTGATAGAGAAATTATTTTTATATGAGATCACTGCTGCTTTAAATTATGTTCACCTACTGTTAAGTGTCATATTGTATTAGTTTAGTTCTGGTTTAGACCTGGTTTAGTCCTGGTTTAGACCTGGTTTAGTCCTGGTTTAGACCTGGTTTTAGTTCTGGTTTAGTCCTGGTTTAGTCCTGATTTTAGTCCTGGTTTAGACCTGGTTTTAGTCCTGGTTTTGTCCTGGTTTTAGTCCTGGTTTTAGTCCTGCTTTAGTCCTGGTTTTGTCCTGGTTTAGACCTGGTTTTAGTTCTGGTTTTAGTCCTGGTTTAGCCCAAAATGTGAAAACAGGAAAATACCGCCCAGTAATCCATTTATTTCAACCAAGTAACTGTAATCCAATTACCACTCACTGAAACAGTAACTGTAACTGAATACAGTTACTCATCATTTGTACTCTGATTACTCCGGTACATGTAATCTGTTACTCCCCAACACTGCCTGTAATGTTCCATACTGTGGTGTTCAACTAATCTATTGCCATGAGCACAAGCAGGTGATGCCAGAGTTTGGACTAAACCCAGAACTAAACCTTGACTACAGTCCCTGACAAAAGTCTTGTCTCTTATCCATTTTGTAGAAACAAAAGCTTATAACCTGACTTTAAATTAATCGATTGGTTTTAGAAATGTCTCATATGAAAGTCAAAACCCTCCCAAATTATGGGAGGGTATATATAATATACTAAAATAAATTTCCTTCACTGAAGAAAGATTGAAGACATCAATTAGTGGGTGAGTATAAAAAGAACCCCAGCACACCAGACCTTCACATCAACTGCAACTTGACCTCTGACAACATGCCTAAGATCCACCCTGAGACCAAAGCATTAATTATCAAGAGACTGAAGACCAGATCCACTGCTGAGGTGGTGACACCTTCAATGTGTCTTCAAGTACAAAGAATAAGAAAAAGATCTGAAATGACTGGAGATGTTTTTGACAAGCCCAGGTCTGGCAGAAACTGCAAGACAACTGCTCGGGAGGACCGTTTGTTGATTCAAAAATCCAAGGCCCCTTTTCCACTGCAGCAGACTCCACCAGGCCTGGTCACCTCAAGTCCCTGTGTCAACCACAACAGTTTGTAGAATTCTGTCTGGAAATGGCCTCCATGGTCGAATCAGTGCACAGAAACCAGCACTAAACAAAAGGCAATTAAAAAACTGTGTGGCATTTGCCAAGGCCCACAGCCTGCTAAAAGGATGGACACTGGAAAAGTGGCAGAAGGTGGATTTCTCAGATGAATCCTCGGTTGAATTACATCACAGCCGCCGCAAATATTGCAGGAGACCTACTGGAGCCACATGGATCCAAGATTCACCCAGAAAACAGTTAAGTTTGGTTAGGGAGGAAAAATCCTGGTCTGTGGTTCCATCCAGTCTGGGGGTGTGTGAGACATTTGCAGGGTGGAAGGCAAATATCAATAACCTAAAATATCAAGAAGTTTTAGCTCCTCTTACATTCCCAACCATAAAAGGGGTCAAATTTTGCAGCAGGATGGTGCTCCATCACGATGGTGCTCCATCACATACTTCTATCTCTACATCAAAGTTTCTCAAGGTGAAGAAGATCCAGGTGGTCCAGGACTGACCAGCCCAGTCACCAGACATGAACATCATTGAGCATGTCTGGGGTAGAATGAAAGAGGAAACATGAAGACAAAACCAAAGAATCTTGATGAACTCTGGGAGGCATGTAAGACGCTTTCTTTACTATTCCTGATGACTTCATCAACAAATTGTATGAATCATTGTTGAACTGCATGGATGCGTCCTTCAAGCTCATGGAAGTCATACAAGATATTAAATATGGATCTCACAGCACCACTACTTCATTCACTGACGTTATGCAACATATTTTTGTATTTGAAGAAAATTATTTGTTCAATTTTCTGTAGGCGACAAAACTTTTGTCTTGCCAAAATCTGACCTTTCTGTGTTCATTAAATGATCGATATTTCTTCAGTGAAGCAAATTTATTTTAGTTTATTGAGCATCATTTGGGAGGGTTTTAGCTTCATATGAGACATTTCTAAAACCAGTCGATTAATTTAAAGTCAGGTTATAAGCTTTTGTTTCTACAAAATGGATAAGCGAGACTTGTCAGGGACTGTAGACCAGAACATAAAGTGGAACTAGAACAGGAGACTGCTTCAGGACTGACTGGGATCATACGAGGACCAGACGTGTGAAAATGGTGCATGCAGCTTTATATAAAATTTTTCCTGGACCGTCATTGCTTGTGGAAGGCACATGAAACATTTTAATCCTCAAAACAGTGTCAAAATGTCAAATGTGTCACATAAATGAGTTTTCTTTCACTCCACAAGCAACAAAACTGTGGCACTGTAACAAAATAATTTAGTAAAACACACGTAAAAATACTCTTGGTGATATATCGATACAGTAGCCCATGATATTGATACTGTATCATCACATTAAACGATACGATATATCGATATTCCAATATTTTTGCATACCCCTAGTATAAACGTCACCTGCTTTGTACTGAACAAAAGCACAAATTATGATTTAATATAGTTACTTTTATGTGTTTAATGTCAGTACCACAAGCATTAAACAATATTTAACCAATTTCTTCTCCACTTTTTAAAGGGCAAAAATTAGACTGAGGGGCCATAATAGTCTCCTCAGTTAAAAGGAAACACTCTTATCAATTGGAACAAATAATGTGTACAAGTGTATACAAGTTTGCACATTGTTTTTATTTCATATTAACCCGTTGGCGTGTGTGCTCCAGGCTGACCCCGAGACCCCAGTGCTGACTGCAGGAGACCCAGAGAGGGCCAACATCAAGAAGTGTGAGGAGATGGGTGGCATCCCTTATCACCTCAACGTGGTCAACCACATGGTGAGGTTTCAGGGCGACTCGAGGGAACTCAACTCACACACAACCCTGGCTCTGTGCAGTTTGTAAAGGACTCAGAATGATTTCATTTTAATTTGCAGCCAGTGTTGCCAGATTGGTTTTAGTGAGTTCCACCCAGTCATGTTTGAAAGCCCGCTCTCTTCAGGAAAAAACACTCAACACTATTTTGTCATTCATCTTTGAATAAATGTAATCCATTGTTGGGCTTCTGAAAAACATTGCCAGTATTGAGAAAACACGTTAAATCTAAAACACTATTTTCATTTATCACAGAGAAAAAAAATTTAATTTAGCCTAATACTAGAATAAACATGTTTTAACGTAATCTATTGGCTTTTTAAAAACATTGCTAAGATTGAGAAAACATTTTTATGTATAACCTTTGGTGAAACGTAGAACAGCGTTTTCATCACACATCAAAATGAATTTCATCAGTGGTCAAATACAGCCTCGACTACTGCAAGACCAGCAGACAAACACAGAGCCGACTCACACATCGAAGAATTGAATCTGTGCAACAGCTGAACACCGGGGGCACCCACACAGTTCTGCATTATTGCGTTATCGTGTTATTGCGTTATTGCGTATCGTGTTGATTGGTGTGAAAACAAAAAACGCCCAAACTTGTTGAAAGTCGCCCAAATATGATGTGCCCGTCTAAGGCTTCCCCTCCCGCCTGACGTAGTCAAAAGAAGCCCAACTGGGCGGACACCTGCCTAATCTGACAACCTGACAACTGTTTGCAGCCATACAAAGGAATACTTTGAACTACACAAGACTTAAATAGACTTAAACAATCGAAAAGGGGTGGTCATATCCCGCGTGCCCTGCAGTAGCTTCTTACACACAATATGATGTATCATTTTTTGAGCAATAAATGAACCAATTTATACTTTAAACCACTAAGCTCTTCACATTAAGGAGCCATTGATCCCTTTGCATTTACCATATCTTCCACATTTATGCACAAACACTGGAGACTAGAGGGGTGAAGTGTCTTGCCCAAGTACACTGTCAGGAAGGAGATTCTAACCCTCTACCACACCACATGATTATCTTAATATTCTAGAATTTACCCATTTAAAACAATAGCTTGAAATCAACATGAAATAGCTGTATTAAACCTTTTTAAGACTGAATTAGTGTAATAATATGTGTCATTTTTTTTCCAGAACGCGTGCGCCAAGAGGATCGGAGTGACCCAGCTGTTACCGGTGGACAGAATCATTGCAAACTAAAATAAAACCCCAAAGCAATTTCTTCACATTAACTTCAACCATTTAAAAAACATTTAACTAAAACCAAAGTAAACAATGATTTTATGAACTAAGTAGCGGGAGCCAAAGAAAAGCTACGTTTATTATTTGACAGTTTTACTAGTGTATTTCTATTTTTCATGTTTGTATTTTGTAGTTTACATCTCAGCCTGAGCTGCAAGTACTGTACACACTATTATCATTCCTAAGTGCCTTATTCAATAAAACCAGATGTTACTGAGGATATGTGAGTAAACATGACTATAAATGATTTCTTTATATTTGTTATTGTCTGAGTGGTGTTGGAAAACTATGTGGTGCTTTAGGTTCAGATTGTCTTGGCCTGGGTGAGACCTGGTTTAGTTCTGGTTCATGTTGTCTCTCTCATTTAGATAAAATGGGCAACGATAGACGCATTAAATGCTTTTAAACAAAAACATTTGAAATTTCAGGCAAATGATTAGGCATTATCCGAGGAGAGCCACTGTCCAGGAGGAAACATGAAGAAATGAAGAAATCCTACCAACCTGGAGGAGTTAGTTAGTTACAGCAGATCCAAGGAAAAACATCAGATATCTAGCTTCAGAAACGGCTCAAACTGGACGCTTTTACAGTTTTTCTCTTGTTGGTTTGGCTCATTTCTTGAAACAGAAATGACACTCTCAAACAACATGGACAAATCTCTAAACTATCTTGCAGTCCTTCACATCAGAATCACATTTCTCATTGATTTCATCAAATTGTAAATGTCTTAGTGCACATGTGAAGTGTCTCAGTAGATCTATGCACATGGTTCTGTACAAGTCGCCTACAGTTTGCACAATGATCCACGTTTAGCACATTTCCCAAATAAATCGATCTTGCTGATTTAAATTGATGAGTTGATTCTCAGTCTGATGGTTTTTCTCTCCAAAAACATGTCAGCATCATTTCACTGTCTGAGTCATCATCTGCACAAGATGTTCAAGTGTCAAAATTAGTCAAGAACATGACACCATATAACATTATATATGATTTTGTTTGGAACATTTGATAAATTCATGACAATAATTGTCAGTCAGGTGAAATTAGAACTTCCTGTCACACTATGTGATCATGTGGGACAGTGTGAATTTACACTGTGACTCACCAGGCCTGGTTCACTTCAATCTAAAGACTCTCTTTTCTTCAGTTCAATTGAGTTTTTTTCCACTTGGAGGTTGAGAGTGTATGAACACTGGTCTCCAGACCTGCTCTGTGGATTGGATGCTGCGTGTGAGGACATCACAGGGGAGGGGACGGTTGAGACATTTGCAACGTCTTCACAGTCATCAGAGGAAGGGAAACAACGACAGCCATGAGCAGTCAAAGTGTTACTGTAGAAACTTTATTTGCTTTATTTACAGCACTGTAGACTAGATATAATTTGTCTTTTTTTGTGTGTGTTTATATTTGGTACGTGTGCAGAATACTGTCTACATTTTTTGTACTCTGATGTGTGGAAGTGACTTTATGTGTGTGAATAAAATGGTTAGAGTTTTGTTGGCAGTGTGAGAGCAGTGTGTGTGTGTGTGTGTGTGTGTGTGTGTGTGTGTGTGTGTGTGTGTGTGTGTGTGTGTGTGTGTGTGTGTGTGAGAGAGAGAGAGAGAGAGCAGTGTGTGTGTGTGTGAGAGAGAGAGAGAGAGCAGTGTGTGTGTGTGAGAGAGAGAGAGAGAGCAGTGTGTGTGTGTGAGAGAGAGAGCAGTGTGTGTGTGTGTGAGAGAGAGAGCAGTGTGTGTGTGTGATGTCAAACTGTGAAATCCTTTTTTTCAGTTTTATTCATAATTGTATTGCGTTGGCTATTCCTCTACCATAGTGACAAAACATCGAGTCATTTTGAGCTGCAGTGACACAAGACCAAGGGGACAATGTATTTTGGGGACAATGACTATTTCTATGAGAAAGGAGTTCAGTTTTGACACATGGGTAAAGTGTTTTGGGACAGATCTGAGCTTCTGCAGGTGATCCATGGTGTTGTGCGGAACCATCCAGGTTATTTTTGACAAAAGCACAAAGTGAATGCAAAAGAGCCAAAACAACTGAGAAGAATCTTTACAATTTTGATGCTCCTGACTCTTTATATGGGAAAGGAAGGTTTTGGGAGAGATCTGAGCTTTTGCAGGTGAGCTGTAATGTTGTGCAGAACTATCAGACTGTTTGGTCAAATGATCTTATAGTTTTAAGAATGTCATTTCTGTTTCAAGAAATGAGCCAAAACAACGGAGAAAAACTGTAACTACTGGGTGGAATTTAAGGTCAACACCACTAGAGGGCGACAGAGCACGTCATATGTAGCTTCAGGTTTAGAATCGGACAAACTGCTGCTCCACAAGGGAAATGATTTGAAATGGCTTGACTAATTAACTATACATTTAAGGCTGTACATTAGATAAACATTCTGGTCTGATAAATTTGCTAATTAAGTTAGTTGGGCCTTCAGTAGACCAAACATAAACCTATATAACCTATTATGTATGTATATGTAATAGACAGAACCCTGAACACAGCATTTAGGTTATTATTCTTTTATTATTATTATTATTATTATTATTATTATTATTATTATTATTATTATTATTATTATTATTATTATTATTATTATTATTATTATTATTATTATTATTATTATTATTATTATTATTATTATTATTATTATTATTATTATTATTATTATTTGTTTATTTATTTCATTCATTAAGTATAAAAAGATATTAACTGTGCCACAACATTAAACATACAAGAAATGAATGAAAAGGAGCAGAAAGAAGAAGTGTCGTCTTATGTTCTCCGCCCCCTTTCCCTTTTCCAGACAGAACATCAACAATGAGAGTTACTTTAAAACAGTTCACATCAATACATTTCAGTTCAGGCACATCAGTCACATCAATTGCAAACAGAAATCTTCATTACTATGCACAACATCTTCATGATCATTGTACTTGATCCCTTTAAAATCTTTGTCAAGACTCTTCCATAACTGAACTCCTTTCACAGTGACGCTTTGTTCCATAAACTTGACTCTGGATCTGTTTTTTTTTAAACATGTAGGTTTCATTTAAATTGTAGTGGTTTGTTTTCGTCTCAAACACTCTTTGAATATTTACAATTGACACTCTACACCAGGGGTGTCAAACTCATTTTGGTCTGGGGGCCGTATCCAACCCACTTTGATCCCAAAGGGGCCTAAAAAAAAAAAAAAAAGGCATATAAACCCCAAAAATAGCAATAAAGTCAAATATTTGTGCAGAGAAACACAAATCTATTACAGAAATCTTTTTTAATTGATGAACTCTTTCTTTTACAAAATATTATAATATTATGAACAACCTGAAACTTTAAGAAAAATTCAATTTCAACACAATGTTTGAACATGAGTTTGTATGTAAACAGGAATAAGTCCATTTTTCTTGTAAAATCCTGCACTCGGCTCCACTTTTCTCATTTGTGACATTTTTCTGATGAGGGTGTCACGGTCAACAGTCAAAACGATCGTCCTTTAAGAGCGTTTGGAAAGAGACAAGTCTTCATTTGTGCTGCTCTGGTGGGAGGGGCCACGTACAGAGACGCTGGAGACACTGCTGTGATAAACACCACACAAAATGATCAATATTTTAATAGAAAATATAATTATAATATTTTAGGAGAAAATCAGCCGAGGGCCAGATGAAAGGGGTGTCAAACATACGACTCTACATTTTGCTTTCTCATGACTTTGAGGAAACTTAAGTCAACAATATTCTGCATTTTCAACACTTTAAGTATAATAACTGTGGGTGATAATTCTCAAGGCCCTTTTCTGTCAAATAAATCAAGTCTGCAGGTGACTTTTACATGTTGAGTCTCAAATTTGCACACAGTCCATCAGGTCTGGTGCAATTATGGAGTCATACAAGGTTAATAATGCTGCAGTTTTTAAACTTTCATGATTTTATAATTCTGTTTTCTACATGATAAACACGTGTTTTTTCAGACATTAGACACAATTTTCAAAAGTCACCAAATTGATTTTTGTCCTTCCATCCAGACCCGGGGAGGTGTCCTGTGGCAGATGCCTCAGATTGAGAGCCTAATCTCCCATGCTAAAAGTCCGGGCCCGGCCTGTGCTCGCTGGATGTCCCGTTCACACTCGGGCAGCTGTGGACAAAAGCGGAGAAACCAACAAATCAATGCTCTTTGGTGGGACAGGTTTTCGGGGAGGGGACGGAGAGTGGTCGAGATTACGTTTGGAGGGATTAGGGGCCAGTTCTGAGGCAACAGCTACGGGGGCCTCTGGTTTGGACTCGGGACCTGATTTGGCCCCGTGCCCTCGCTGTGGATTAAGTCCTGGGCCCCTAAAGTCCCGGGTCTGAGGATTAGGTCCGAACTCTGGCAGGTGCCTCCTTTTGTGGGACGGGGATCGAACCAGCGACCAAGTGCTGAGCGGCTGTGATGGTAAAAGGCAGTGACAGCAGACACGAGGCTGACCTTTGTTTATGGACAAATAGGCTGCAGGCTCATTTTTACACACTCACTAAAGTTGATTTTAATGACTCGCCCCTTTATAAACACACTTCTTTTGAATGTCATTATTTTGTGTTTGTGTTTCTTTCTGTTATTTATTGAATAGGCTGTAAAATATAATGACACAAATGCCTATGAGTTTATCATCAGTTTCTTTGCCAACTGTTGAAGAACCTCAGTAAATTCAAATGTCAAATGTTTCTTTTTACTTTTTAACACACTGGTTTATACAAACATGATCATGTCTGAAATGTCCCATTTTAACAATCAATGTAGCCTATTTGAAATAGCAGGACCATGTTGGATTTTTTATAATGTAGATTACTATGGATAAGCCTAATTATGTTTCGGTCTAATCTCTTCTGACAAGAAGTTCAATTTAGACAAAATTATTGACCCACAAGGGAAATCATTTGGACACAGTAACTCACACATCACAATATAATATAATAACAAAGAGTAAAAAATATATAAATGATAATAATACATTCTAAATAAGTAGCAAAAAAGAGCAAGAGACACATGTCAAATAAAACATAATTACATAAATGTACAAGTCAAAATAAAACAGAAAGATAAGCAATAAAATAAAATAAAAAATCTTAGCTTTAAACAAGAGGTCATAAGAAGAAGGTGCAACAATGATCTGATGATTGACAGGCACAACAATGATACTGTGAGGTGTACAGTTGTAGGAGTATTATCTGTTCATAAGGGTGAGTTGTTGTACAGTTGTAGGGAGTATTATCTGTTACATAAGGGTGAGTTGTTGTACAGTTGTAGGGAGTATTATCTGTTACATAAGGGTGAGTTGTTGTACAGTTGTAGGGAGTATTATCTGTTACATAAGGGTGAGTTGTTGTACAGTTGTAGGGAGTATTATCTGTTACATAAGTGAGTTGTTGTACAGTTGTAGGGAGTATTATCTGTTACATAAGGTGAGTTGTTGTACAGTTGTAGGGAGTATTATCTGTTACATAAGGGTGAGTTGTACAGTTGTAGGGAGTATTATCTGTTACATAAGAGTGAGTTGTTGTACAGTTGTAGGGAGTATTATCTGTTACATAAGGGTGAGTTGTACAGTTGTAGGGAGTATTATCTGTTACATAAGGGTGAGTTGTTGTACAGTTGTAGGGAGTATTATCTGTTACATAAGGGTGAGTTGTTGTACAGTTGTAGGGAGTATTATCTGTTACATAAGGGTGAGTTGTTGTTACAGTTGTAGGGAGTATTATCTGTTACATAAGGGTGAGTTGTTGTACAGTTGTAGGGAGTATTATCTGTTACATAAGGGTGAGTTGTTGTACAGTTGTAGGGAGTATTATCTGTTACATAAGGGTGAATTGTTTTACAGTTGTAGGGAGTATTATCTGTTACATAAGGGTGAGTTGTTGTACAGTTGTAGGGAGTATTATCTGTTACATAAGGGTGAGTTGTTGTACAGTTGTAGGGAGTATTATCTGTTACATAAGGGTGAGTTGTTGTACAGTTGTAGGGAGTATTATCTGTTACATAAGGGTGAATTGTTTTACAGTTGTAGGGAGTATTATCTGTTACATAAGGGTGAGTTGTACAGTTGTAGGGAGTATTATCTGTTACATAAGGGTGAGTTGTTGTGCAGTTGTAGGGAGTATTATCTGTCCCTCACTGTGACAAATGTCTCCAGTTCACAGTCGATCACATGAGCAGTTTTATGGATCAGTTTGTGGATCTGCCCAATGTCCCTTTTCCTGGAGCTGCTCCTCCAGCAGAACACAGACAAGTCCAGGGTGTTGGAACCACAGACTGGGAGAAAATCTCCAGGAACTTGCTGCACACACTGAAAGACCTGAGCTTTCACAGGAAGTCGAGTGTCCTCATGTTCTTCTTGTGCACAGCATTACTGTTGTCCCTCCAGTCCAGTCTGTTGTTCACAAGGACATCAAGGTTCTTGTATCAGTCACTAGTTCCACCTCATGGCCCTTGGATGGTGATGAGCTCCACTGGTGTCCTCTTCCTCCTGAAATCAATCACCAGTTCCTTGGTCTTGTCAGTGTTCAGGACCAGATGGTTTGTCTGGGAACAAAAATTTGCAATCAGTTTCCTGTTCTCCAGCTCCTGACCATCTCTGATACACCCAACCACTGCAGAGTCATCAGAGAACTACAGATGGCAGCTGCCCCGTTAATATTGTGTAATAGTGTTTTTGAGTGCAAAAAAAAAAAAGCTGTATTATTATTATTATTATTATTATTATTATTATTATTATTATTATTATTATTATTATTATTATTATTATTATTGATATGAGTGTAGGCTGTGTTGTTACAGGGCAGGAGGAGAGTGTGGTTTTCCTGTCAGTGGGATCAGGAGATTACAGTAAGAAGTCAAACTGACTTTCCCAGTGTACGGATCAGATCAGATTAGTGCAGCCTAACACACTGTAACTATTACATAACCTACTTAAAAGTGAACTGTGTAACTTTTCTCTCTTTGTAGATCCATTGCTTATAGTATTTTTTCAATCGCAGGTTTGAATAGTTAAAAAATCACGCAGGTCACCACATCCCACCTGCTGCTGCTGCTGTTGGTGCAAATGAATCAAATAAAACACAGAGACCCTCCACCAGAAAGTTCAACTTCTCTTGTGCCTTTTTCAGTCAGTTTTGGAGACCTAAGAAACGTATTTTGTTGTAGTGAATCTTCTGTTTTTTTTGTTTTTTGTTTTTTTTAAACAGTTCATCTGTCATAGATTTGACCCTGGCCCACCATCTGAAATGATGACACCAAAGTTTAGAATGTCAAGAAAGTTTTATCTCATGAAAATGCAGGATTATATTTCTATAGAGCTCCCGCAGTTAGCATCCTGCAGTCCCAGCATGCACCTCCAAAAAGAATAAGTTTGTGTATTGTCAATTTGCCTAACATGAATTGTTGCATAGAAATGTGGATTGTAGAAAATAAAATCACAAACTAAAGTTTAAATCAGTGTTTTTGTGAGTTTATTACATTGACATGAAAGATTGAACTGCTCTGTACTTACAGCATCTGCACATTTATCTGAGCACACTGCAGTTTTTATCAATTTCACCTCATTTAATTTATATTTTTCACACATCTCCAGGGACACTTTTTGATATAAGGAGGTGAACAGTAAACTCGATGTCCTTTTGCAGAGTTAAGGCAAAATCAGTTTGATCTACAGTCGTGGATAAAGTTGTTGGTACCCCTCTGGTAATGAAAGAAAAATCAACCATTTTTACTGAAATAACTTGAAACTAAGAAAAGCAATAATAAATAAAAAAATCCTGAAAAATAACCAATGACTGTTTTTGATTTTTATTTATTTCTTTTTTTTTCAATAGAAGAACAAAACTAATGAAACTGGCCTGAACAAAAATGATGGTTCCCCTAGAAAAGCTTGTAAACACTTGGGCAATAGGGACATGTTAAACTTGAGTGTGTCTCTAATCTGCATCTCAAGTGTGTTCAAACTTGTCCACAGTCAGTCTGTGTGTTTAAAGGGCGACATGTGTCATTGTGCTGTTTGGAGACATGATGGACACAACACTGAACATGGAGCAGAGAAAGAGAAGAAGAGAACTGTGTCAGGAGACTAGAAAGAAAATGATAAACAAACAGGTTAAAGATAAAGACAATAAGACCATCTCCAAGCAGCTGATGATCCTGTGATTACAGTTACACATGTTCTTCACAAGTTTAATGTCCACAGGACTGAAGCCAACCTCCCTGGACGCGGCTGCAAGAGGAACATTGATGACAAATTGAAGAGATGGATCATACGAATGGAACCAAAGAGCCCAGAACAACCTCCAAACAAATTAAATGTGAACTTGAAGGGCAAAGTACATCAGTGTCAGATCACACCATCCATCAGTGTTTGAGCCAATGTGGACTTCATGTGAGGACACCACTGTTGAAAATAAAAAAGTCACAGTGCAGATTGACAAACCACAAAGCTTCTGGGAGAATGTTCTTTGGACAGATGAGACAAAACTAGAGCTCTTTGGCAAAACACATCAGCTCTATGTTCACAGACGCAAAAATGAAACAGACCAAGAAAAGAACACTGTCCCTACTGTGAAACACAGAGGAGGTTTGGTTTTGTTCTGGGCCTGTTTTGCTGCATCTGGCACAGAGTGTCTTGAATCTGTGCAAGGTACAACAGAATGTCAAAACTATCAAGGTATTTTGTAACAAAATGTGTTCCCTAGTGTCAGAAAGCTTGGTCTCAGTCGTAGGTCATGGGAATTCCAACAGGACAATGACCCAAAACACACAGTTAAAAACACACAAGAATGACCAAGAACAAAACACTGGACTGTTCTGGAGTGTTCTTCTGTGAACCCAGATCTTAGGCTATGTTCAGACTGCAGGGATTAACACTCAATTCAGATTTTTTTGTGAAATCCGATGTTTTTTCGAGGTCGTTCACATTTCCAATTAAATGCGACTTGTATGTGACTCCAGTGTGAACATTAAACAGCCCGAAAGTGTCCCACATGTGCACTGGAGACACGACGACGTCAACCGCAGTGAGCGTGCTCTGTGTTTACAGAAGTTGTCCAAAAATGGACGCAGCATTGAGCACCTGGAGATTTTAAAGTTCCTCTCGTACCGGAGCCAGAACATGAACAACTTACTTGTTTTAAGGAGGAGATTGAGAAGGAGAAGGACGAGGTTTTTGGTCGTGATGTTTTGTGGGGCAGCGGCAGCGACGTCCGTTGAAAGGAACATGTGGATGTGGAGACGGAGCCAAGAGTGGTGAGTGGTGATGTGCTTCACTTCAGTAACATGGAGTTCATTAACAATTTTCACCTACTTCAGTGCAGAATAGTGACGTTTGTGTCTTGTTGATAACGTGTAGGTGGATGAATGCACTTTGGCCGTTCAGACTGAAGTCACATGTCAAAAGATCAGATATGTATCAGTTTCAGGAGCACATATCCAAGTGTCCTGGGTCACATTTGAAAAAATCGGATCTGTGTGGTTCAGACTGTCATTAAAAGATCAGATACAGGAACATAGGTCACTTCAGGCTGCAGTATGAACGCAGCCTTAGTTCTACTGAACATCTGTGAAAAGAGCTTAAACATGCGTCTGGAGAAGAAATCCTACAAACCTAAGACAACTAGAGCAGTTTTCTCATGAGAAATGGGTCAAAATACCAGTTGATCAGTGCAGAAATCTCACTAACAGTTGCAGAAATCATTTGTTTGCAGAGTTTGCCTCAAAAGGTTGTGCAAAAAATATTAAATTAAAGTACCATCATTTTTGTCCAGGCCAGTTTCATTATTTTGTTTTTTCTAATAATTCTGTTGAACCACAGGTGAAAAGCAATGTTTGATTTTTGTTGGACAATTTCCTGTACATTTTTATTCATGAGTGCTTTTATCAGTTTCAAGTTATTTCAGTGGTTGTTGTTGATTTTTCTTTCATACCAGAGGGAACCAACAATTTTGTCCACAACTGTCTATATATATATGTATATAATATTCTTTAAAATCACAGCCATGCCAGGTTTGGATAATGTTTGATCTGATTAGTTTTTAGATAAATCATTGTCTACAATTTTATTTAATGTAAAACATAAATAAATAAAAGCGACTTGGTGCCATTCATTTCTCATAAATCACCACTGCCCCTGTCAGATTTAAGGCGCATCTCATTTCTCTTTCCTCGCTTCCTTCTCCTCGATTCCTCTCCTCAGTCCTCCGTTTTCCAGCTGTCAATTGAATGTGTCATATTAAGGAAAACCATGAAGTGAAGGAGTAACCTGAGGGAGGCTTCAGGAGCAGACACCAGAGACAAGAATCAGACTTTACTGGTCTCAGTGAGGAGTTTAGATCCTCTCTCGTCTGTTTCCTCTGTGGGCGGGTCTGAGATGCAGCCTGTGTTATGTCGGTGCATGTGATCTGTAGGGCCTTGCTTCCTTCTCCTTGATTCCTCGATTCTGCAGGAAATAGGTGAGGAAGTCTTATCCACAGAGGAGACACGGGGAGGAGAGACGAGTCGAAATCTGTTTTTTGTTTGTTTGTTTGTCTTGTTTTCCCATTTTATTGTTTTTCGTTCAAGAAGAAGGAAGTGAGAAAAGAGAAATGAGATGCGGCCGGGGTCTTCAGCCTTAATTGTATTATTGGGGGGGTGTAGTGCTGCCCCCTGCTGGTTCCTTAATGAACCAGAGGCACTTGCTGGTCTGTTGGTCGCAGCTGTGGCTCCTCAGTAGAACTTCTTTGCCCTTGAATCATTGTCCTGCTGGCCTCTTACCTTTGAACTCACGCAGACAGAATGCACCGGAGCATGTGGTGAGGTCAAGTCCCGCTGTGTGAGAAACAAACCTCCATCTGCTGCTTTGTTTTCACTAAATGTTTTCATAAATTACCCAAATTCAGTGAAATCATTTTGAAATTTGTTTGGGAAACATATTCTGCAGCACTCATAATGAAATGAAGTTTTGATGTGTACATTTGAAGAAAATAAAACTTGCTTCCAACATATGAAACGTTTACTGACATTAAAGGTGCACTGTGTAACTTTCCTGCTAGTGTTTATACAGCACCTCCTTGTTTCCATGGAGATATCACTCAGTTGCCTGTTTCTGTTTTGTTAAATACCTTGAAAAACATTCTGCCGTGATGAGGGTTGCTCTTCCACAGATCTGACTCCTATATCGGCTGGTCATGTCACCTCCCTAACTGTCTCTATGAAGATAATCATTTAATGCCACACTGTGGGAAATTGAATGTAAGTAGGTAAGTAAGTGTAAGTAAATAGCTAAGTAAGGCTTTATTTATACAGCACCTTCCACAGATAAAAAATCACAATGGGTTTTACAGAACAATGAACAAGAAGTACAAGAACAGAGGAATTACTCCGTCAAGTCACTTCTTGTCTAAAAAGCCGTGTGTCTTGAACTGCTTTTTAAAACAGTCGATAGAGTCGACCTCACAGAGGTCTAGGGGCAGAGGATTATATCATTTGGGGGCCACAGCCTGAAAGCACATGTTTTAAATGGGGTCTTTGGGACCATCAGGCCCTGGGCCCTGACCTGAGGACCGGAGGGTGTGACCTGAGGTGTAAGGATGAAGTAAGTCACTGATATACCAGGCCCTGTCCATTTAGAGCATTGTAAGTTAAAAATAAGATTTCAAGATCAACACAGAACTTAACAGGAAGCCAGAGCAGTGAGGATGACACTGGTGTGACGTGTGTTCACCTGTCTGCTCCTGTTAAAAACCTTGCACCTGTCTCTTGGACAAGTTACAGCTGCTTAAATGTAGAAGTATTAAAATAAGTAAAAACGGAATTACAAAAATCTAAACAACATGAAATAAAAGAGTGAATAATTATTTTGAGATCAGCATTTGATAAAATTGTTCTCAGTTTCTACTAAAAAACACTTGGCTGCAGTGAACCTCTAAAGACCCTGATGTGTCCAACAGACACACTGCAGATTTCCAACACTGGACTGAGGGCTCAGTGAGCCCAGAACATCCTTTATTAGAGGATCAACATTTTTTTCATCTGGTGCCAGAATAAGAGTTTCTGTTTTTCCATCATTAAGTTGCAAAAAGTTTTCAGCAAGTAAATTTTTGATCCCAGAGAAGCACTGCAGAAGTGTTTTCAGTCTGTCCATCTCTGTTTCTTTAAAAGAATAATAGAATATCATCAGCATACAAATGACACAATTCACTCTTCAAACAATTCCTCTTGCATAATTCCTTGTCTGATGTGCAACCTGCACCATAAAGAAGTTACTTGGCTTGGCACAGAACAAAAATTGCTCCAATTGCTCTAATTACTCAAAAACAAAAGCTGAAAATTCAGATTTGAAACCTGTCAATGACCTCAAAATAAATAAAAAAAAACACATTAATTGCCATTTTTCCTTTGGATGGTCAGTGATGACCTTTGACCTTATGAACTAAAGACAGTTCACTCTTCCTAAGCCTATAAAAAGGTAAGAAGAAGAGCACATGTGTCAGAGTCTTCCTCTCCTCACAGCTCTCTCTTTGTGTCAGTCTGTTACATCAGAAGGAAAAGCGCCACTTCAGTGTGTGAAAAACCAAAAGTATTTTTTTGATCTTAACAAAACACTAAACATTTCATTTGAAGCCCATTCTCGCCCCATTTTCACTCTGTCACTTTTCCAGTAAGGATCAGTTAGTCAGAAGATGACAGGACTGTGCTCGTATCAGCCCTCCTCCTGCTCAACTGTGTGTGTGATGTAGAGAATCCTGCAGTTAGAGGGACTTTCTGCTGGAGACCTGCTCGTCCTCATGGTTATGGTCTGTTCCACTATTAACCAATAAAAAAGTGGGCTCGCTTCTCCACAGATCACCTCTCTCTAACCTTCCTTGTCTCCGTCTCTTGCTTTTCTCCAACCAGCCCCAACCATGCATAAACGTTACGTTTTTTGGTTCTTATGAGCCAAATTCTGAAACTCTTTGATTGACTATGTCAGAAAATCCTGACGGTGAAAGCTTTGAGGATTCATTCAGAATGTATTTTCACAATAAAACAGCTGGCTTAGTGTGTTGTATTTTCTAATGCCATAGATAATATGATAGGATTAGTTGAACTTCAAACTTTAAAACACTAATCATTTTGTGTAACAAGCTCAGCTCATAGTGTCAAACTCAAAGAAGTGTTAGTGTGGCCTGTGCAGGTCCGTAGCTCTCACTTACAAATATGGAAGCGTTTGGAGTTTTTCAATGGGGACTTTAGACAGAATGTGGATTGGCCGGCCTCTCCTCAGCAGCAGGTCACACGTGAATGACATGAGACAGCGAAGGTGACGAGGGCCTTTTGTCTTTTGTGCAAACGACCAACGACTCGAGCCTCAGATTTCAGCTCGCTCTCTCCCCTCTCTCCTCATTTCCTGTCATTAAACACTTTCCATCCCATCCACTTTCCATTCATCCCAAAGTGAGCGTCCTCCCTGCTCCATTTAACAACTCTTTATCTGCACTTTGCATTTGAACGCGAGCATGTTAGCACGCTGTTTACAAGGGTGTCTCATTTTGGAGCTTTTCTTTTCAGACGCTGCCTCCGTAGATCATGTGTCTTTAGTGCGCAGTGAAGGCTGTTTATGCACTGGGCAGGGAACGCCACATGCAAATGTCTGTTTCACTCACACGTGGAGAAGACAAGCGTAGTGCACTGGAGGTATCAAGGAATCACGGTACTGAGGACCAGATGTTCTTATTTACCCAGGACGGTCCCAGATTCGAGCCCTGTGTCCTATGTCCCAGCAGATTCAGACCACTGAAAATGTAACATTTAAACAAACTTATAAAGACGACTGAGAAGACTGAACACAAATGCCCCCAAAAAGAAAATCTGATTTTGCAGTTTACAAACTGCAAGTTGTGAAATCTGCAGCTGAAAACAGAAATTGAGCAGCAGAAAGAAAGTGAAAGAGAAACTTGTGACACTTGATGCACCATGAAACATTCCTGAAGTCACTGGATGGATGGACAAAGTCTGGACTTCAGTGACAATGAAACCATCCTGTCAGGATTCAGAAAGACCCGAATAATTCTAACTGGAACTGATGCTGAGTCTGACGACAGCGACACAGAAGAGGAAGTGGCGCTCTGTTTACCTCCGGAGATCGAGGCCGAGTCCCATATGGAAAACAAACTGAAAAAAATAAATAAATAAGAATTTACCAGTGTCTTTGTAGTAAATCTTTATATAAGGTTAATATGTGTCATGTGTGGTTTCCTCCTGAAAGTGTCCCCCTTTTGTATTTTTCTCATACAAGTATATTATGAAAAACTAGTAAAGATAAAGTGAACATTTTGCATGACATTTACAGGTAATGTGCATGATCAACTACATTTTCTTTGTTGCCACTACCTATGAATGGAACAATAGGAGATGTTGAGAACAGTTACAAGTACTCTGGTCTCCTTGAAGAGGCAACAAGGAAAGGGGCGACAGGATTTTGCAGAGTAAAACACTTTTCACAGCCTGATGTATGTTTACTGTGATATCAGTGGAAGAGTGTGTGTCTTATGTTTTTTAAGGTTGTAATGCAATATTTACATTTATTTACATTACTGTGTTTACCCACATGCTGCCCAACACACCTGGTTTAGTCCTGGTTTAATCCTGGTTTAGTCCCTGTTTTAGTCCTGGTTTTAGTTCTGGTTTAGCCCATAATGTGAAAACAGGAGAATGCCGCCGTGTAATCCATTTATTTCAACAAAGTAACTGTAATCCAATTACCACTCATTAAAACTGTAACTGAATACAGTTACTCATAATTTGTACTCTGATTACGTAACTCCAGTACATGTAATCTGTTACTCCCCAACACTGGTTATAATATATGCATGTTTTTTACAATTATTACTTTGTGTGTTCATATGACCATTTACACCAAGTGACAAACCGTGAAGAAAAGTTAAACAATTATCCAGTAATTCATGTCTTAGTGAGTGAGATTTCATTCCCTATTTCAGTCACTGCTTGTACTTCTGTGGCAAATATGCACCACCAAACACACAGCTGAACTATAACACACAAGACACATTCACACAGGCTCTGTATGGAGAAAGTGTCATGTTCAAGGACAGTAAGAGAAGAGGAAGATCTCAGTTAAATGAACATGTGTATGAGTTGGTCCCCGAGAAAAAAAGAACCAAAAGGAAAGATGTTGTTTTGAGCCAAAATAAAAACAGACTTGTGTTCAAACTTTTCCTGGCTGCTCCCGGTCACTTCCATTTGCTCCATTTGACGTCGGGACAACAGCTTCCAAAACACATCTGCACTTCCTGCTCTGATGGTTTTTGACACTTGAAGGCGCTAACTCCTGCTCAGCCAGTGTCACAGTGATGTGATGTGAGCTGTCCTTCACACTATGGACCATTACAGGGAGAAGTGTACAGAGTCAAAAAGCCCCCTGTCCCGGTTTATCGTCCTCTGGGTACGTTTCTGTATTTCAATAGACACATCAAGAATCTCGGATTTCCGGTCATTGCGCAATGCATACTGGGAAGGATTTTCTGAAAAAGTGAGCATCAAACCTCAACAAAAGTGATATGGTTCAAAAGACTTGAAAAGATCAACTTTGACAATAGACACATCCCACTGGGAAAACAAATACGGAGGTTTGATGCTCACTTTTTCAGAGAATCCTTCCCAGTATGAATTGCGCAATGACCAGAAGTCTGAGATTCTTGATGTGTCTATTGCCTCTTTAATCCAGGGACGGTGTTTGTTGTCCTATGTCAAAGTGATGTTTGCTCCTTCCAAGTCCAGAATGTGCTTCTCTCTTTTACAGCTTTTTACTTTCACACACCTGGGATACTGTCCTGAGGAAGTGGGACTGCAGGTGGCGCTGTCGTCCTGCTTCCACCGGTAGGAAAACAGCGCCAGAACCTGAATAAACCATCCGAGAGAGACGACACAGCAACATCACGAGACTCTGAGGAAGAGCACAGGGAGCAGGTCTGAAAACAGACTCTTGGTATAACATAACTTTTTTTTTATTGTTTGCTAAGTAAAAAGTGTGTGGTTAGCATGCTAGTTGCTGTTAGCTTTACTATGATGACAAAACTCAGCTCTGGTCTCTGGAGCACTTCTAAATTAAGTGCAGTGAATAATTCAATGCAACGCCTGATTTGTCCACTAGTCTGTGCCCCTTCAATCTGATGATGCTTCAGTAGAGTTTGGATGCCTCTGCTTAAGTTCAGAGGTCACAAATACAAAATGCACCAGGGGTCTCCAACCTTTTTCCTCCGGTGAGCCCCCTTTACAAAACAAAAACGCCAGAGAGATACTAGTTTTAGCGGTCACAAGAAATGTAGTATACGGGTCCGGTCAAGTGGTAACGGAGGGAAACAGGGGCAGAGTTTTGACATTCAAATGTGTCTTATTCAGAAACTAGAGGGACTATTGAAATAAAGTATCAGAATGTAGGAAAGAGTTACACTCCAACAGGGTCAAGTTAAACCTGTGATATTCTTTCAAGTTGTTGACAAAAAATGTAAAAACTCATGTCAGTAACGGAGGGAATGAAATATGCAGCACTTTTTGGTCAATAAATCCAAACAGTGATAACTCTTGGTTCTCACTCACATATCCTTAACAAACTGGTTTGAATATTTGCTTCATATAGTTTTCTACCATATGGTACAAGATTAGGTTGAAAAACCTCTGACTTTTTGACTATTGAGATTTTTTATGAAGAAAGGTCATGGTAACGGAGGGAAAAGTAACGGAGGGAAAATTGTACAAACAAGTAGAAGGTGCAGGATTTTACATCATTTGTCGCTTTTTTCTTCCAGATACTTTAATATTACTTCAAAATGAAAGGAAACTATTTCTATAAAATATATTTTTTTAAATCATGTACCTTCATATAACAACAGAATAACACAAGATATGATGAAATACATCCATTTATTGACATGATTTGCAGGTCTGTGAAATTTGGGAAATAATTTTTGTTCCATGTTTCATACATGGTCTGTTTAAAACATATGGAACTTTAGAACCAAAAATGGAACAGAAAAAAGGTCAACAGTTTCATAAACTAGAGAACATATGTATCTGTTCAATACATTTTTATATCAGATGCATTAACTTGAATTTTTGGCCTTGCTTTACTTCTGCTTGACCGGGCCCATATAAAAGAACCTCAAGTCTTAGATGAACCTCAAGTCTTAGATGAAATACAGTTAGATTAGAGTGACCAGACGTCCCTGTTTACCCAGGACAGTCCCAGTTTTGAGCCTGTGTCCCCTGTCCCAGCAGATTTATACAAAACCAGTGATTATTGTATTTTTCAAACTATACGTCGCACTTTTTTTCATGGTTTGGGTGTTTCCTGCGACTTATACTCTGGTGAAACAGAAAATATTAAAATTTTCACACTGACAGCCACAAGAGGGCGCTCTAGTCTTGTGTGTGAGTATCTGCTGCTCCTTTTCCTCCTGTACCACTGTCACTTCACTCTACTGCACATGTCTCCTGCAGAAAGAGCCTCTGTTCTGTCTGTATCATGTCAGTCGATCGTACCATTACTTCTGCACCAATGAACAATTCAACATCTAAACAAAATTATAAAGACGACTGAGAAGACTGAACACATATGCCCCTAAAAAGAAAATCATATTTTGCAGATTACAAGTGGCAAGTCGTGAAATCTGCAGCTGAAAACAGTAACTGAGCAGCAGGAAGAAAGTTTGGAATGAGTGAGAAACTTGTTCAAGGTTCAAGGTTCTTTATTTGTCATTCAAACATGCGAGAGAAACACATGACAGAACGAAATGTGCTCCCCGAGGCCCAGTGATCCAGAAAGAGATAAAAACAATAGTAAATAAGCAATGTTAAAAAGTAAATACATCAAAACAACAACATTTAGCAGTTCCAATGAACAAGTAGTAAAAAAAAATACATGGCAAGATAGAGAGGCAGCCCAAGCAGGAAGTCAGTGTGCACTGTTCAAAAGTCTGACAGCCTCAAGAAAGAAGCTGAACTTCAGCCGAGATGTTCTGGTTTTAATGCTCCTCCTTGTGACACCAGGAGGATGCACCATGAAACTTTTCTGAAGTCACTGGATGGATGGACAAAGCCTGGACTTCAGTGACAACGAAACCATCCTGTCGGGATTCAGAAAGACCAGAATAATTCTAACTGTAACTGATGTTGAGTCTGACGACAGCTACACAGAAGAGGAAGAGGTGCTCTGTTTACCTCCAGAGGTCGAGGTCAAGTGGCTCAGAAGTGACACCGAGGATGAAGAATTGAATGGATTTAGTGATTTGGAGTGAGATGGAGAGTTTGGTAAACTTGTTCTGTTCTGTTGTTTATGTTATAGTTTATCTGAAGAACTGTTCATATGTGACGTTAACAGTCTGTTGTTTTCTCTTCTATTGTCAGTACCATATTTTCCGGGCTATTATTCACTCTGGATTATAAGGCGCACTGTCATTAAATGGTCTATTTTCAAACTTTTTTCCACAAATAAACCGCACCGGACTTTAAACAAAACACAACAGTTGGATGAGTCTGTCGGATTTTGTTTGTTCGTTCACGGTGACTCTGGGCTTTGTTCAGTTGTGGGGTGTAGGGAGGGTGCTGTCTGGGACCAACGGATTGTCGACGTGTTCGCAGTGACTCAGTTTTTCAGTTGTGTCTAGAAGTGGCACATTGCACTCGCTTTTTCGGTTCATTCCTCCGTTCCGTTCCTCGTCGGCGTGGAGTGATGAGTGTGTCTGTGGGTGAGTTTCGCTGTGCGGTCCCTGTCTGCTTACTAGAACTTGACTATCAACAGGAAATGTTGGTTCCTGGTCTCTGATTTTATAAAATAAATTTTCCCCAAAAAGTGCGTCTTATAGTCCAGTGCCACTTATGTATGTTTTTGTCTTCTTCGTTATGTTTTTTTTTTTTTGTCTGGTAATAATCCAAAAAAGTTTTATATAAAGAAATCCCAAGTGTCCCTATTTTTGACCAATTTGATCCGTGCCGACAGTAAAGACAAATCATACACCATTTTAACATGTTTTATCTGAATCCTAAAAGATTTGTATATGACAGTGAAAACACTTACAAGATCTTTGGTAAATATGTGCAGCATGAAACATAAAAAACTTTGTAACCTGCAAGAGCTGAATATGACACTAATCCCACACACAATCTCCTCACAAGTGTTGGACAAAGGTCATTTATTTCATAGAAAAACAAGTGAAATGATGATTGTTTCCTTAAACTTGATTACTGTGTTGTGTGTGTGTGAGAGTGAGAAAGAAAATGACACAGTGTGTGTTTGCGTGTGTGTGTTTGTGTGTGTATGTATGTGTGTGTGTATGTGTGTGTTTGTGCGTGTGTGTGTGTGTTTGTGTGTGTGTGGTGTGTTTGTGTATGTGTGCGTGTGTGCATGTGCGTGTGTGTGTATGTGCATGTGCGTGTGTGTGTGTGTGTGTGTGCATGTGCGTGTGTGTATGTGTGTGTTTGTGCGTGTGTGTGTGTGTGTTTGTGTGTATGGGTGTGTTTGTGTATGCGTGTGTGTGTGTATGTGTTAACATGGGGGTAAACACAGTAATGGAAATGTTGCATTACAACCTTAAAAAACATAAGACACACACTCTTCCACTGATGTGAAAAGATTTTTACTCTGCAAAATCCTGTAGCCACTTTCCTTGTTGCCTCTTCGAGGAACCATTTACTTGTGGGATACCAGATACTTGTAACTGTCCTCAACACCTACTATTGTTCCCATCTACAAGTAGTAGTTGATTAGCTTAGCTAGTAAGTCATTGGACTTTCACATGGGCAATTTGAGTTCAAATCCCCCTTCTGATTCAAATTTTGTTTAGTTTTGTTTTTTTAACTACAACATATAATTAAAGAATACAAACATTACATGGAACATACAAAGAAAATGTAGCTGATCATGCACATTACCTGTAAATGTCATGCAAAATGTTCACTTTATCTTTACTAGATTTTCATAATATAGTTGTATGAGAAAAATGTAAAAGGGGAAACATTTTCAGGAGTAAAACACACATGACACATATGAACCTTATATAAAGATTTACTACAAAGACACTGGTAAATTCTTTTTTTTTTCAGTTTTTTTCCATATGGGTGGGCCGAGTGCAGAACAGTTTTCCGTAATTACACGCTCAATTTCACACTTTTATCATCACCAACCACCACAAACCAGGGGTGTCCCAGTTTTTAAAATTTTGAAAATCTGATCACCCTGAGTTAGATGCCTATAAAACTAACTATTATCCATTTATTAGTGCACAAAGTTAGGCATCAAAATGGTACAGAGATCCCTTGGCGAGCTACTTAAAGGGGGTGGAGAACTTCTGGTTTAAACAGACTCCATTAAACCACATTAAAGCCATGAGCTCTACTTTTTTCTTTGTATATTTCCTGTGTTCCTCTGCCCCTTTGTCCGATAATGCTTAAATAACGCCCAAAACACTTTCAAAATACAACAACAGAGGTTTTTAGTAAAAGGTCAAAACAAAAGTGCATTTCTTTCTTTCACAATTTGGCCCGGTTCATAGAGATTTGTGTGTTTGGTAAATATTGGGGTTTCCTTTTCTGTGCAGACAATGGGGAGACAATAGGTGGCACAAGTTGCATTGTGGATCAAAGCTCAGTGGGGCTTTTGATGGTCACAGGGCCACACCTTGTTTCTGAAAGAGTACAGCAAGCCCGCCCTTTTGTTTTGGGGGAGCTCTCAGCTTTTGAAATGTTCAAAGCGGCCATTGTCCCGAGGCACTCTGCTCCCTCTGGACACAAAACAAGAATCACTCCAGAGATTACAATTAAACCCAAATTAAGATTAAAAAAAAAAGAAAAAAGAAAAGTATATACCGTTTTTTCCGCACTATAGGGTGCTCTGGATTATAAGGCACACTGTCATTGAATGGTCTATTTTCAAACTTTTTTCATATATAAACAGCACCGGACTATAAGGCGCATTAAACGAAACACAACAGTTAGATAAGTCAGTCAAACTTTATTTAACGCGTTCACAATAACTCTCAACTTTGTCCAATTGTAACGTGTAAAAAAACACTGTCTGAGATGCTAAATTGTTAGAATATTCACAATAAGTCATAATTGTTCAGTTATAACTAAAGATAACACATTACACTCACTTTTTCAGTTTATTCCCCGTCCACAAATCCCTCAAAATTCTTCATGTTCAGTGTCCGAGTTAAACATCCCTCTCGTCATTATCCGAGTCAGTGTGGTTACTGTTCCCTGGAGTTCAGTTCAGTGATGATTCTGGTCTTGGTGAAAGCTCGGACCACAGTTGATACTGATCCTTAGTCCAGGCGTCCACGATCCGTTGGCAGATCGTGGTGTAAGTCGCTCGGTGCTGTCTCTCTCTGTCTTGGTGAATGTGTGTCCATCTTCTCTCATCCACTGCTCCCATGCAGCTCGCACTTTCACTTTAGAACAGCCTTGAGTTTAAAGTGGGCGTTGTGAGCGTGTCTCTTGACAGGTGCATTTTGATATTAAAAGGAATCACAGTCTGTATTACTCCTGATGCTCCTGACTACAGGAGCCATAATGCTGCAAGTGGAGCGGCTTTGTAGTTTACTAAAGTCGTACTAAGACACAACAATAAATTCATATATAAGGTGCTCTGGATTATAAGGTGCACAGTCATTTTTTGATGAAATTAAAGGCTTTTAAGTGCGCTACATAGTGCAGAAAATGTGGTATAAGAAAGAACCGGGCTTGATCACATAAAAAAGATTTCAATTGTGTATTCAGAAAACATGTTAAAGGTGTACCATGTCACTTCTCTGATAGGCAGTGTTGGGGAGTAACAGATTACATATACTGGAGTTATGTAATCAGAGTACAAATTATGAGTAACTGTATTCAGTTACAGTTACTGTTTCAGTGAGTGGTAATTGGATTACAGTTACTTTGTTGAAATAAATGGATTACACAGAGGTATTTTCCTGTTTTCACATTTTGGGCTAAACCAGGACTAAACCAGGACTAAACCAGGACTAAACCAGGTCTAAACCAGGACTAAACCAGGTCTAAACCAGGACTAAACCAGGTCTAAACCAGGACTAAACCAGGACTAAACCAGGTCTAAACCAGGTCTAAACCAGGTCTAAACCAGGTCTAAACCAGGACTAAAACCAGATTAGAGATTACACACATATAAAACACGTGGGAATAGAAAGGAAAGTATATGATTTAATGCTGAAAATAGGGGTGATCGATATCTCGATATTTTAAATATATCGAGATATTTTTAAAACTCGATATGGCTTCTAACATATCGTATATATTGATATAATGCTTATATTCAGTTCTGATTTTGCCGCTTCACTTGTTTGCCCCTGCGTGCACCCGCCTCCCTGATGTTGCTGCTTGTGTCTCATTCACTCCTCACTACTGCCTTGAACCCCGAAAGTTGGTGCCAGAGAAAAAACTTCTAGCACCACAGAACTTTTCCACCATTTACAGACAAAACCATCAGCAGCACATCCTCTGTCACAGAGAGAACAATCAAATGAACACTGAGTCGTGTCCTTTAGTCTGAAAGAAGCTGAACCACATCAGTGCACA
>NW_026571152.1:2506475-2578975 GCF_026225935.1 Boleophthalmus pectinirostris
ACTACTACTACTACTACTACTACTACTACTACTACACTACTACTACTACTACTACTACTACTACTACTACCACTACTACTACTACTACTACTACTACTACTACTACTACTACTACTACTACACTACTACCACTACTACTACTACTACTACTACTACTACTACTACTACTACTACTACTACTACTACTACTACTACTAACTACTACTACTACTACTACTACTACTACTACCACTACTACTACTACTACTACTACTACTACCACTACTACTACTACTACTACTACCACTACTACTACCACTACTACTACTACTACTACTACTACTACTACTACTACTACTACTACTACTACTACTACTACTACTACTACTACTACTACTACTACTACTACTACTACTACTACTACTACTACTACTACTACTACTACTACTACTACTACTACTACTACTACTACTACTACTACTACTACTACTACTACTACTACTACTACTACTACTACTACTACTACTACTACTACCACTACTACTACTACTACTACTACTACTACTACTACTACTACTACTACTACTACTACTACTACTACTACTACTACTACTACTACTACTACTACTACTACTACTACTACTACTACTACTACTACTACTACTACTACTACTACTACTACTACTACTACTACTACTACTACTACTACACTACTACTACTACTACTACTACTACTACTACTACTACTACTACTACTACTACTACCACTACTACTACTACTACTACTACTACTACTACTACTACTACTACTACTACTACTACTTCTACTACCTATTGGATACTACTACTGCTACTAATACCATTACTATAAGCACAACTACTACTATTACTACTACTGCATATGTTACTTTGATTTCCAGCACTATAAACACCGTATGAAGGATTTCAATAAAAAAAAAAAGAAAGTGAATAAGACGAGTGAAAAGAGAGAGAAGTGAAAAGAGAGAGAAGTGAAAAGAGAGAGAAGTGAAAAGAGAGAGAAGTGAAAAGAGAGAGAAGTGAAAAGAGAGAGAAGTGAAAAGAGAGAGAGCAGGTTTTTCAGCGCGGGACACAGACGAGTGCACAAAGCAATCTGTCCTGTATATTTATCATCTACTACAAGAAAACAGAGAGAGAGAGAAGAGAAGAGAGAGAGAGAGAGAGAGAGGGAGGGAGGGAGAGAGAGAGAGAGTCTACTACGAGAAAACAGAGAGAAAAGGGAGAGGAGAGAGGAGGAAGAAATAAAGAAGAAGGAGAGTCTGAAGAAGAGGGGGAGAGAGAGGAGAGAGGGAGAGTCTACTATGAGAAAAGAAAAGAGAGATACAGAGAAAGTGAGCATCTGAGGAAGAGAGAGAGAAAAAAGAGGGGGATGGGTCTATTACAAAAACAGAGGAGAGAGGTACAGAAAGAGAGAGAGTCTGAGAGAGAGAGAGAGGAGGGTCTACTGAGAGAACAGAGGAGAGAAAGACACAGGGAGAGGGGGAGGGAGAGAAAGAGAGGGAGATTGAGAGAGCGAGAGGGAAAGAGAGAGAGAGAGAGAGAGAGAGAGAATGGAAAAGAGGAAAAGAAGGAGAGAGAGAGTGGAAGAGTGAGAGAGAGAGAGTGGGAGAGGGGGAGAGAGGAAGAGAGAGAGATTGGAAGAGAGGAAGAGAGAGAGTGGAAGAGAGAGAGAGAGAGAGAGAGGAATGGAAGAGAGAGAGAGAGAGAGAGAGAGAGATGAGAAGAGAGGAGAGAGAGAGAGGAGAGAGAGAGTGGAAGAGAGGAAGAGAGAGAGTGGAGAGAGGAAGAGAAGAGAGAGAGAGAGTGGAGAGAGAGAGAGAGAGAGAGTGGAACAGAGAGAGAGAGAGAAAGTGGAAGAGAGAGAGTGGGAGAGTGGAAGGGAAGGAGAGAGAGAGGGAGAGAAGAGAGAGAGAGAAGAGAGGAAGATAGAGAGTGAAAGAGAGGGAGAGAGTGGGAGAGAGGGAGAGAGAGAGATGGACAGGCAGGGAGAAAGAGAGAGTGAAAGGGAGGATGAAAGAGAGGAAGGGAGAGAGAGAGAGGGAGAAGGGCGGTTTGAGAGAGGAGGTGAAAGAAAGAGAGGCAGATAAAGAGAGTGAGAGATGGACGGGGGGCAGTTTGAGAGAGAGAGAGAAAGAAAAAGAGGGAAGGAAAGGAGAGAGAGAGAGAGAGAGAGAGAGGGGGATCTACTATGAGAGCAGAGGAGAGAGATGGAGGGATAGAGCAGCAGAGAGAGAGAGATGGAGGGATAGAGGGAGGGAGGGCAGGAGGACACGGGTCTCAATCTGATAATAAAAGCTGCTGAACATGTATTAGAAGATGATTGGATCAGGACTACATTACCCAGAACGCACCACTGCATGTCTGACAATAATAAGACGCATGTTGACCTTTAAATCACACTCACACTCCTCCAACTTATTCAGCGGCTGAAAAACAGATTCTGCGCGAAATCTGGCAAATATTTACACACAGAAGAAAATCAATCTCTGCTCGTTGCTACGGAGACGTCGTCGCTCTGCCTGGAATGTTCCGCAGCGTGACTTTAAACAGCTCAGTCACGGGTGCAGGTTTTACAGCTGGAAAAATCCCTCGAAAAACAGACGTTGTGACTGTGGGCGGGGGACGCCTCTCCACAGATCTGACCTGGAGCTTGGTCTAGTTTGGTCTCTGTGCAGATAGAAAGGTTTAATGCCATACTGTGGAACATAAAAAAAAAAATAATAATAATAATAAAAAATAATAATAAAATAAATAAATAAGTAAGTGGTGGGTGAGATTAAAATAAGTTTTCTTCTTCCCACTCCTTTTTGGGCAAAAAAAAAAATTAATTAAAAATTACTAAATAGAAAAAAATAAAAATAATAAATAATAATAATAATAAATAATTTTTTTTAGTTTATTTTCATTTCAAAAAATAAAAAAAAATAATAATAATAATAATATTTATTTATTATATTTATTTATTATTATTATTATTATTATTATTATTATTATTATTATTATCAAAATCAATAATAATAATAATAATAATTTTTGTTATTTTCACTTCTAAAATAAAATAATAATAATAATAATAATTATTATTATTATTATATTATTATTACTATTATCAAAAATCAATAAATAATAATAATAATAATAATAATAATAATAATAATAATAATGTGAAATAAAAATATGTTATTTTTATTTCTATTATAAGGTTAATTATGTCATATGTTCCATTGTATATGAATATAAATCTTCACTTGCCCAAAATAAATGCATAAAAAATAAAATAAAATAAAATAAAATAATAAATAATAATAACAATAATAAAATTTTTATTTTGTTGTTGTTATTTTCATTTCTATTATGATTTCACTTATATGTTCAATTGTATATAAATGTAACTTTACTTGCCCTAAAAAAAACCAAAAAAAAACACTGTGGAACATTCCAGACAAAGCAGTAAGAGTTTAGTGTGATACAGGAGCTTTAAAGTGTGTGTAGTTGTGTAGTTGTGTAGTAGTGTAGTCGTGTAGTCGTGTAGTAGTGTGTAGTAGTTAGTCGTGTAGTAGTGTAGTTGTGTAGTAGTGTAGTTGTGTAGTGTGTAGTAGTGTAGTAGTGTAGTAGTGTAGTTGTGTAGTAGTGTAGTAGTGTAGTAGTGTAGTAGTGTAGTGTGTAGTCGTGTAGTCGTGTAGTAGTGTAGTAGTGTAGTAGTGTAGTAGTGTAGTAGTGTAGTCGTGTAGTCGTGTAGTCGTGTAGTAGTGTAGTAGTGTAGTAGTGTAGTTGTGTAGTAGTGTAGTAGTGTAGTAGTGTAGTCGTGTAGTCGTGTAGTAGTGTAGTAGTGTAGTCGTGTAGTCGTGTAGTAGTGTAGTAGTGTAGTAGTGTAGTAGTGTAGTGTGTAGTTGTGTAGTTGTGTAGTCGTGTAGTCGTGTAGTAGTGTAGTAGTGTAGTTGTGTAGTTGTGTAGTAGTGTGTAGTAGTGTAGTCGTGTAGTAGTGTAGTAGTGTAGTAGTGTAGTCGTGTAGTAGTGTAGTTGTGTAGTAGTGGTAGTAGTGTAGTCGTGTAGTAGTGTAGTTTGTGTAGTAGTGTAGTAGTGTAGTTGTGTAGTTGTGTAGTAGTGTAGTCGTGTAGTAGTGTAGTTTTGTAGTAGTGTAGTTGTGTAGTCGTGTAGTAGTAGTGTAGTTGTGTAGTAGTGTAGTTGTGTAGTTGTGTAGTCGTGTAGTAGTGTAGTTGTGTAGTGTGTAGTTGTGTAGTCGTGTAGTAGTGTAGTCGTGTAGTCGTGTAGTAGTGTAGTTGTGTAGTCGTGTAGTCGTGTAGTCGTGTAGTCGTGTAGTAGTGTAGTCGTGTAGTAGTGTAGTCGTGTAGTCGTGTAGTAGTGTAGTGTGTAGTCGTTAGTAGTAGTGTAGTAGTGTAGTAGTGTGTAGTTGTCGTGTAGTTGTGTAGTAGTGTGTAGTTGTGTAAGTCGTCGTGTAGTCGTGTAGTGTGTAGTGTAGTAGTGTAGTCGTGTAGTGTGTAGTAGTGTGTCGTGTAGTCGTGTGTGTAGTGTGTAGTAGTGTAGTCGTGTAGTCGTGTAGTAGTGTAGTTGTAGTGTAGTCGTGTAGTTGTGTAGTTGTGTAGTCGTGTAGTCGTGTAGTTGTGTAGTAGTGTAGTTGTTTGTAGTCGTGTAGTTTTGTAGTCGTGTAGTGTGTAGTAGTAGTGTCAGTTGTGTAGTCGTGTAGTCGTGTAGTCGTGTAGTTTTGTAGTTGTGTAGTTGTGTAGTTGTGTAGTTGTAGTTGTGTAGTTTTGTAGTCGTGTAGTCGTGTAGTAGTGTAGTTGTGTAGTCGTGTAGTTGTGTAGTTTGTGTAGTCGTGTAGTTGTGTAGTCGTGTTGTGTAGTTGTGTAGTTTTCCGTGTGAGCGGCGGCGTGGCGGTCGGTCAGTGAACGCCTCGTTGGGCTTCGGGGGCAGATGGTCGGCGAGTGCGAGTGTGTGACGGACGCACGGTCACATCACACACCTGAACACGACGACCGCGACAAATGAACCTCACACGCGCCAACGAGAGACAGAAACAGACAAAGTCCCGCACGTGTTCTGAAGTCTCCTCTTTTTTTATCATTTTATTTTTGAAGCTTGACAAACGTGGCTCGGGGCCGTTTCTGAAAATAAACTTCTTCCATGAATTATTGTGATATTAGAATAAATTTGACTTATTTTGACTCAGCCTCAGCACGTTAAAGATGTCACTGCTCTGTCTGGAATGTTCTGAATCTGTGTGTCATTCATTTGTTTTTCCAAAATAAAACCAAAAATAAGAAAAAAAAAAAAAGTCTTCATTATTTATCTCCAAAACCAAAATGAAAAAGCAGATCATGATTTGTTTTTTTTGAGTTTTTGAGTTTGTGTTTAAATGATGTTTTCACTTCTGGTCTGGTCCTGGTCTGGTCCCGGTCTCAGTCCCAGTCTCGATCACGGTCCGGTCTTGGTCTGATCCCAGCCTCAGTCCTGGTCTCAGTCAGTCTGGTCCCAGGTTCCGTCTCAGTCCCGGTCACTCCCTGTTTGATCCAGGTCTCAATCGTGGTCTGGTCCTGGTCTAGTCCCGGCCTCGGTCCCGGTCTCAGTCCTGGTCTCAGTCCTGGTCTCAGTCCTGGTCTGGTCCTGGTCTCAATCACGGTCTGGTCCTGGTCTGGTCCCTGTCTCTACCCTGGTCCTGGTACCGGTCTGGTCCCGGTCTAAGTCCTGGTTTAGTCCTGGTCTGGTCCTGGACCTGGTCCTGGTTTAGTTCTGGTTTAGTCCTGGTTTAGACCTGGTTTAGACCTGGTTCAGTCCGGAGGCGTAAATAATGAAGAAAATAGTAAAAATTGTTTTTTCGTTTTCTTATTTTTGGTTTTATTTTGAAAAACAAATGATACACAGATATTTTAATACTTTTACTTGAGCAGATTTTTTCACGTGATACTTTTACTTTTATTTGGATAATCTTTTGCCCGTGTATCTGTACTTTTACACACACACACACACACACACGTTCTCTCTCTCTGCTCTGTTCCACCTCATTTACTTTCATACAGACGCTGGATTCTACGGGACATTTCCATAATCACACGTAATGTTATTATGTGTACGAGCCCAGACACACACACAATAACGAGCCACACACACACACACTGACACACGCAGACCGACACACACACACTCTGACCGACAGTGGATAAGTCATAGCTAAATCCTGTTTTAGTCCTGGTTTAGTCCTGGTTTAGACCTGGTTTAGTCCTGGTTTAGACCTGGTTTAGACTGTTTAGACTGGTTTTAGTCCTTTTAGTCCTGGTTTAGACCTGGTCCTGGTTTAGACCTGGTTTAGTCCTGGTTTAGACCTGGTTTAGTCCTGGTTTAGTGGTTTAGACCTGTTTTAGTCCTGGTTTGGTTTAGTCCTGGTTTAGACCTGTTTAGTCCGGTTTTAGTCCTGGTTTAGTCTGGTTTAGTCTGGTTTAGACTGGTTTAGTCCTGTTTAGTAGTTTTTAGTTGTTTAGTCCTGGTTTAGGTTTAGACCTGGTTTAGTCCTGGTTTAGTCCTGGTTTAGTTCTGGTTTAGTTTATGTAATCTGTCATCTGTAGGGGATTACACTTGTTCTGATCCAGGTCCAGGTTTCTCTAAAGTTTTCTGTGTGGAAAACAAGGATCTAGTTTCGATCCTCGTTTCAGTCGGTTTTAATAAAATATTTCAGTATCTTTGTCGATCTCGTCCAGGTCCCAGAAAATATCTCCAACTGGTTCCCGGGAAGCAAAGACACGCGTCCTTCCCTCCCCCTCCCCAGACGCTTCCTCGGCGGCGTTAGGACGTGGATAAGAGCGTTTCTCCCTCAGGCCAAAGTAAAGTTTGGCCACGGCCGGCGAGCTCCGGCGCGAGCTCCTGCGTGTGCGCCGTACCCCCCAGGACCCCGCGGAGACGTTCGAACCCCCCAAAAACCCTCAGGAGTCTGATGTCCGCACAGAATATTCAGACGGAAAGACATTTACGGTCGAAGATCAGAGCGCGAGATGTTTGTTGACGTGAAATAAATTAAAACATTTTCAAAAATACCTAAAGACTCCAGGATCCAGGTGAACAGACTGGAGCTCAGTGTTGGGGAGTAACAGATTACATGTACCAGAGTAATCAGAGTACAAATTATGAGTAACTGTATTCAGTTACAGTTACTGTTTCAGTGAGTATTAATTGGATTACAGTTACTTTGTTGAAATAAATGGATTACACAGAGGGATTGAACTGTTTTCACTTTTTTTTTTTCTTTCCGGTATTTCCACTCACTGCCGGACACTAAACCGGGACTAAAACCAGGTCTAAACCAGGTCCAAACCAGGACTAAAACCAGGTCAAAACCAGGTCCAAACCAGGACTAAACCAGGTCTAAACCAGATAAAAACCAGGTCTAAACCAGGTCTAAACCAGGACTAAACTAAACCAGGACTAAACCAGGACTAAACCAGGTCTAAACCAGGACTAAACCAGGACTAAACCAGGACTAAACCAGGACTAAACCAGGACTAAACCAGACTAAACCAGGACTAAACCAGGACTAAAACCAGGTCTAAACCAGGTCTAAACCAGGTCTAAAACCAGGTCTAAACTAAACCGGACTAAACCAGGACTAAACCAGGACTAAACCAGGACTAAACCAGGTCTAAACCAGGTCCAAACCAGGACTAAAACCAGGTCTAAACCAGGACTAAACCAGGACTAAACCAGGACTTAAACCAGGACTAAACCAAAGGACTAATTAAACAGTAAACCATTAAATGGTTTAAGGATCTAATAAATAATTAATGGTTCATTCTGTTACAAAACTACATTTTGGTGTGTGTAATCTGTAATCTGTAATCTGTAATCTGTAGGGGATTACATTTTTAAAGTAAACTTCCCAACACTGTTTGATCTTGAGTAGAAGTTTACGGATCAGGACGCCGCACTTCACAAGTTAACGGTGCGTTTTATTCTCCGTCCGGCTCAGAGGTCTGAGGACGTTGCCTAGCGACACGCACGGACACGCCCCCTTTTCTCCCCGGACGGTGAAGTCGCCGCTCGGAGGAACTCGGAGGAGACAGAATCCAACACGTCTGCGCCCAGAGACGCTTTTAAATATCAAGTGTTTCATCGGGTTTGGAGACTCGGTGGTTTAAATTGGACATTTGGTGTTTTTTTTGTATTTCTGCAGAACTTTTACTGCAGAGTCTCCAAACTTTATCCTCTGGTGAACTGTTTTATAAAACCAAAATGCCAGAGAGATTTTAGAGATAATTTTAGTGGTGCAACAAATTGAGAAAGTGGAAAACCGAAGGCGAGATTTACACCACGTCTGCATCTTGTAAACGTCCCCGGAGTCGCTGACAGACGAGAAACACAAGATCAGATCAGATCCGTCGACGTTCGTGTTTTTTCTCCAACTCGGACCCAAGGAACATGAAAAAACTCTAATAAAAGTGAGCATCGCAAGAGACCAAGTACTATAATACTCCCTACAACAACGAGTTATGTAACAAATAATACTCCCTACAACTGTACAGCAACTCGGCCTCATGTAACAGATAATACTCCCTACAACTGTACAGCAACTCAGCCTTGTGTAACATATAATACTCCCTACAACTGTACAGCAATAATACTCCTACAACTGTACACACAGATAATACTCCCTACAACTGTACAACAACAGATAATACTCCCTACAACTGTACAACAACTCACCCTTGTGTAACAGATAATACTCCCTACAACTGTACAACAACTCACCCTTGTGTAACATATAATACTCCCTACAACTGTACAACAACTCACCCTTGTGTAACATATAATACTCCCTACAACTGTACAGCAGATAATACTCCCTACAACTGTACAACAACTCAGCCTTGTGTAGAATATAATACTCCCTACAACTGTACAACAACAGATAATACTCCCTACAACTTGACAACAACTCACCCTTGTGTAAGATATAATACTCCCTACAATTGTACAGCAACTCTTTCTTATCTTACAAATAATACTCCCTACAATTGTACAACAACAAATAATACTCCCTACAACTTGACAACAACTCAGCCCTGTGAAGGATATAATACTCCCTACAATTGCACAACAACTCATTCTTATGTAATTGATAATACTCCCTACAACTGTACAACAACTGACCCTTGTGTAAGATATAATACTCCCTACAACTGGACCACAACTCACCCTAATGTAACAGATAATACTCCCTACAACTGTTATGTAACAGATAATACTCCCCACAACTGTACAACAACTCACCCTTGTGTATGATATAATACTCCCTACAACTGGACACAACAGAGAATACTTCCTGCAAATGTTTTTCTAAGTATTTTTGAGTTATTAAATCTGCACCTGTAATTAAATAAATATAAAGTAGAGCTGTTTAAAGTCACACTGTGGAACATTCCAGGCAGAGCAGTGACGTCTCCATGGAAACGAGCAGGTGTGGGACAGTCCCCTCAGACAGAAAGTCCCACAGTGCAGCTTTACGTGCGGCGCAGGAGCTCGGAGCGTGCGGTTCGTGTGGATCATAATTCATCCCGGTGAGTCTGGCGCAGATGGGAGATACGAGCGAAAGCGCAGGCCTCGCTCGCCACTTTAGCTAATGAGATGAGGCTCCTTCCCGTCCGCGCCATCGCCGTCGCCGTCGCCGTAATCACACACGAGTAACCACGGACGACAGCACCGACTTTAATCGAGCGGATTTAAAGCTCCCGCACAAAAGATCTTTACCTGATGTGTGTTCTGAACGTCGTTTCCTCGTCGCAAACACAGATGGAGTCGAGTTTTGTTTAAAAAGCTGCACTGTGTAACTTTTCTGGTGGAGGATCCGTCACCTGCTTGTTTCTATGGATACTACAGTGGTCCATTTTTAATTTTTTTTTATTTTTTATTGTCTAGATAAGAACCCTGCATTTATTTGGTTCCACATCTGTTTCAAAATTTTATGGAAATTAATAAATATTTACAGGAGTTCAGTCTAAACTCTAACATAGAACTAAATAAATAAGACCTATTTGAATAATTTGTCATTTTATTTATTTATTTATTTATTTTATTAAACACAAACTGAAACTTGCATAAAAATGACTTAGAAAGTTCATAAAAAGTGACTTGAAAACATAAAATAAGTCAATTTCCAGGAAACTTGCAGCATGCAGCTTGAGCGACGTCGAAAACATCTTTTATGTAGCATATAATACTCCCTACAACTGTACAACAACTCACAATTATGTAACATATAATACTCCCTACAACTGTACAACAACTCACAATTGTAACATACTCCCTACAACTGTACAACAACTCACAATTATGTAACATATAATACTCCCTACAACTGTACAACAACTCACAATTATGTAACATATAATACTCCCTACAACTGTACAACAACTCACAATTGTGTAACATATAATACTCCCTACAACTGTACAACAACTCACAATTATGTAACGTATAATACTCCCTACAACTGTACAACAACTCACAATTATGTAACATATAATACTCCCTACAACTGTACAACTCACAATTATGCAACATATAATACTCCCTACAACTGTACAACAACTCACAATTATGTAACATATAATACTCCCTACAACTGTACAACAACTCACAATTATGTAACATATAATACTCCCTACAACTGTACAACAACTCACAATTATGTAACATATAATACTCCCTACAACTGTACAACAACTCACAATTATGTAACATATAATACTCCCTACAACTGTACAACAACTCACAATTATGTAACAATTATGTAACATACAATAATACTCCCTACAACTGTACAACAACTCACAATTATGTAACATATAATACTCCCTACAACTGTACAACAACACTCACAATGTATGTAACATATAATACTCCCTACAAACTGTACAACAACTCACAATTATGTAACAGATAATACTCCCTACAACTGTACAACAACACAACTGTATCACAATTGTAAACATATAATACTCCCTACAACTGTACAACAACAGATAATACTCCCTACAGCTGCACAACAACTCACCAGTCCAGTTGTAGGGAGTATTATCTGTTACATAATCGGTCAAACATAGCGACACTGGGACATTTCTGGTAAAAAACTGTGGGACAAATCAGTGGTTTTGTATTAATTCTTCTGGGACGGGGGGAAACAGGGACGTCTGGACACCCGCCCTCCCTCTCCCCAGACGCTTCAGCTAACGCCAGAGGAAAAACCAAACCGTGTCTGAAACTGAAGCTCCACGGCTCCACGCAGCAGACCTCACCTCACCTCCACGTGGGAACAACTCAGAGCCTCTCCAGCCGCTGCCTGGAGAAAGAAAACTCCCACCAACGACACCGAGACAAACCGAGACGAACAAAGAGACGAACGAGACGAAACCGAGACGAACCGAGACAAACCGAGACGAACCGAGACGAACCGAGACGAACCAAGACAAACCGAGACAAACCGAGACGAAACGAACGAGACAACGAGACGAACCGAGACGAACCGAGACGAACCGAGACGAAACCGAGACGAAACCGAGACGAACCGAGACGAACCGAGACGAACGAGACGAACGAGACGAACCGAGACGAACCGAGACGAACCGAGACGAAACCGAGACAACGAGAGACGAACCGAGACGAACCGAGACAAACCGAGACGAAACCGAGACGAACCGAGACAACGAGACGAACCGAGACGAAGACGAACTGAGACAAACCGAGACGAACGAGACAAACCGAGACGAACCGAGACAAACCGAGACGAACCGAGACAACGAGACGAACTGAGACGAACCGAGATGAACCGAGACGAACCGAGACGAACCGAGACAACGAGACGAGACGAAACCGAGACAACGAGACGAGACGAACCGAGACGAACCGAGACGAACCAGAGACCGAGACGAGAGACGAGACAAACCGAGACGAACCGAGACGAACCGAGACGAACCGAGACCGAGACGAACCGAGACAAACCGAGACGAACCGAGACGAACCGAGACAAACCGAGACAACCGAGACGAACCGAGACGAACCGAGACGAACGAGACGAACGAACGAGACGAACCGAGACGAAACCGAGACGAACCGAGACGAACCGAGACGAACAGACGAGACGAACCGAGACGAAACCGAGACAACCGAGACGAACGAGACGAACCGAGACGAACCGAGACGAACCGAGACCCGAGACGAACCGAGACAACGAGAGAAACCGAGACCCGAGACAAACGAACCCGAGACGAACCGAGACGAACCGAGACGAACCGAGACGAACGAGACGAACCGAGACGAACCGAGACGAAACCGAGACAACGAGACGAACGAGAGACGAACCGAGAGACGAACCGAGACGAACCGAGACGAACCGAGACGAAACCGAGACAAACCGAGACAAACCGAGACGAACCGAGACTAAACCGAGACGAACCGAGACAACGAGACGAACCGAGACAACCGAGACGAACCGAGACGAACCGAGACGAACCGAGACGAACCGAGACGAACCGAGACAAACCGAGACAAACCGAGACAAACCGAGACGAACCGAGACGAACCGAGACAAACCGAGACGAACCGAGACGAACCGAGACGAACCGAGACGAACCGAGACGAACCGAGACGAACCGAGACAAACCGAGACAGACCGAGACGAACCGAGATAAACCGAGACAAACCGAGACAACAAAACAAACCGAGACGAACCGAGATAAACTGAGACGAACGAGACGAACCGAGACAATGAGACAAACCGAGACAAACCGAGATTAACCGAGACAAACCAAGACAACAAGACGAACCGAGACGAACAACCGAGACAAACCGAGATTAACCGAGACAATCAATAAACACGGGGAGGATTACAGAGCAGAAAAAAAATCTTTTCAATCCATTTTTGGGTCGTGTTTAAAGACGAGTATGTGACGTCTCTGGGGTTTAAACCGTAACACATCACACTTTTACATCACCACGTTACTTTTATTGTTTTGAAAATGCAATAGGGTTTGGTACTTTTGCTTCAGCCTGGACTCTTTCTGTCATGATCCATGTTGTGGTTGTGTTTTTGTTTTGTAGCGCTGCAAAATGACTCAATAAAAAAAACAATAAGATACTCAACAACAAGAAATGTACATGTCACTTGTTAAAAGCCAGTGAAAAAAGGTGTTTTATGTCATGAATATTTTTTGTTACACTAGGATTATCACAGTTTTTGACTAATCTGATCCTCACCAACAGTAGAGGAGCATAAAATGTCATTTGTTTTGCCAAAATACAGAAAAACGTGTTTGCGAACGACCATAAAATGAAAAAAATGCAGCGACAAAAGCTCCTCAGATCATGACTGACACGAAAATTCAACAATCTTCCACGCTCTTTTCACAAACATCCCGACGCAGATTTGAATTTTCTGTTTTGAAAATCCGGTCGCCCTAATTTAAAGCAGAAAATCACACTCTACTGTCTAAATAAAAAGGTTTTTTATTTTCCTCGTGGCGTCAGAATCATCGACGAGGATCAAGTCTGTTCCTCAAATGAACTGTTCCCCACAACAAACCCACGACGCCGTCCAACAAACTGAAAGAATCTGTTCACCTGATGTAAAGTGTGTCAGGTCTAAACCAGGACTAAACCAGGTCTAAACCAAGACTAAACTAGGTCTAAATGATGACTAAAACTAGAACTTAACCAGGTCTATAATCAGGACTAAACAGGACTAAACCACGACTAAAACCAGAACTAAACAAGCACTAAATCAGGTCTAAACCAGGAATAAAATCAGGAATAAAACCAGGACTAAACTAGGACTCAGGACTAAAACAGGACTAAACTAGGACTAAACCAGGACTAAACCAGGACTAAATCAGGACTAAAACCAGGACTAAACCCAGGACTAAACAAGGTCTAAAACCAGAAACAAACCAGGACTAACCAGAAACAAACCAGGACTACACCAGGTCTAAATCAGGTCTAAAACCAGAACTAAAACCAGGACTAAACCAGGTCTAACTAAACCAAGGTCTAAAAACCAGGTCTAAAGGAAAAACCAGGTCTAAACCAGGACTAAACCAGGACTAAACCAGGTCTAAAGGACCAGGTCTAACCAGGACTAAACCAGGTCTAAACCCAGGACTAAACCAGGTCTAAACCAGGACTAACCAGGTCTAACCCAGGACTAAACCAGGACTAAACCAGGACTAAACCAGGTCTAACCCAGGACTAAACCAGGTCTAACCCAGGACTAAACCGTGCCCTTGGTCTGTGAAATATTGTGGCTCCTAAAAGTTTGAGGACGACTGGATCTCGAACCTCTTCAGGCAGATTTTTGACGACGGAACAACACTGGAACATTAGAAAAAAGAAACAAAGTCAAAATAATCTGAGTTGATGTGACGTGGAAAAAGACGACGACGACTGAACACGCGACTCTTGTTTTTCTGTTTTCTGATTTAATTTAAAAACTAAAAGAGTCGTTGTGTTGTAAGAAACGATGAAGCGAACACACATGAACAGACGCTGCTCCTGATGAAAACAAAACCCGACTGATCACGTCTGTCTCATCAAAAACACACAGGGACAGTTTACACACGTCATCCAGGCATGTTTGAGTCATCTAGAGATCTCTCCCGGGCCCTGTTCAAACTCTCTTTCTGCTGCCACACGACACGTCTCCAGAACTCGGACGAAAACCAGAGGAGAAAAGTTTGGAGGAAACTCAGTGACAAGTTTGAGAAAGACAAAAGGGTCACAAAAAAAAAAAAAAAAAAAAAACCAGGGGGGTCTAAACCAGAACTAAAACCAGGTCTAAACCAGTCTAACCCTAAACCAGAACTAAAACTAAACAGGTCTAAACCAGGACTAAAACCAGGTCTAAATCCAGGAACTAAAACTAAAACCAGAACTAAAACAGTCTAAACCAGTCTAAACCAGAACTAAAAGTCTAAAACCTAAAAGAACTAAAACTAGAACTAAAACCAGGACTTAACCAGCATTAAATCATGATTAAACCAGAACTAAACCAGGTCTAAACCAGGTCTAAAATCAGGACTAAACCAGGTCTAAACCAGAACTAAAACCAGGTCTAAACCAGATCTAAAACCAGAACCAAACCAGAACTAAACCAGGACTAAAACCAGGACTAAACCAGGTCTAAAATCAGGACTAAACCAGGACTAAACCAGACTAAACCAGACTAAAACCAGAACTAAACCAGGACTAAACAGGAAAATAAAACAAAGACTGAAACCAGGACCTGGACCGGGACTAAACCAGGACTAAACCAGGACTCTAAACAAGACTGAACCAGGACTAAAACAGGACTAAAACAAGACTGAACCAGGACTGGACCGGGACTAAACCAGGACTAAACCGGGTCTAAAACCAGACTGAACCAGGACTAAACAGGACTAAAACAAGGACTAACCAGGACTAAACCAGGACTAAACCAGAACTAAACCAGGACTACACCAGGACTGGACCAAGGACTGAACCAGGACTAAACAGGACTAAAACAGGACTAAACCAGGACTAAAACAGGTCTAAGCCACAACTAAAACCAGAACTAAATAAGAACTAAACCAAGACTAAACCAGGATTATGAGGACAGGTCTGGAGGTACCAGCTGATTGGAGACTGAGACCGGGACCAGACCAGGACCAGGACCAGGACAGAGACCGGTTCAGTCCCAGTTTAGTCCTGGTTTAAACTTGTTTTAGTCCTGGTTTAGTTTTGTTTAAGTCCTGGTTCAGTTCTGGTTTAGTCCTTTCTCCTTTAAGTCCAGAACACAAACACACGCAGCGTTTTCCCCACCGGCATCGAACCGAACCGAACCGAACCTGAGCACGGCACGGCACGGCACGGCACTGAACACGTCCGTCATGTTTGCGTTACGCTGGCATGTCCCTCCGGAGCGGCCGCCGAGTTAATGAATCAATTATCGATGCAAACGAGCGCCTTTTCAACGCGTTTTCATGTCCATGTCAAAGCGCAGCGCACGCGACAAAAAAAACAAAAAACAAAACCATGCAGCTCCGTGGCGGGTTTTTCTTACCTGCTTCGGGGGAGATCGGCGTCTCCGTGCGCGTCAAGAAAAAAGAAAAAAAAAAAGAAAACGACCAAATATTTGTCCTGCGTCCGTACGGTGGTGTGTGTTTTTAGTCCAGCATCGCGCGGGGCTCCGCTGTGGTTCTGTCCGTCCGCTCGTCTCACGATCTATCGCGGGATTTTCCTTCCTGTCCGTCTTTCGTCTTTCGTCTTTCTCTCTCTCTCCTCTGTCTACATCGTGCGCAAAATCCAACAGGTGATTAAAAATGCATCGGCGGGAGGCGGCGGGGGCACGCGGCCGAGCAGCGAGGCGCCTTCCCGGGCATCCCCTCCGCGGCGTGTGCGGTGCCGAGCGCGGAGGTGCAGCTGCGGCGCGGCGCGGTCCGTCTCCTCCTCCTCCTCCTCCTCCTCCTCCTTCTTCTCTTCTTTCTCTACCTCCTTCTTCCTCTTCTTCTTCTTCTTCTTCTTCCTCCTCTTCTTCTGTGCGCGCGCGGACAGGTCGTGGTTTCCAGGGACGCGCGCGCGAGCTGCGGCTGCTGACGCCGGAAAACCAAAAACCCCCAAAAAACCGCCCCGACTGTAAACGCACGAGGACGACGCGACGCGACGCCGACGGAGCGACGAGCGCAAAGATTTGACTTTACGGGATGAAAACACATGATTTAAAAACAGAAAAAACTGAAAATATGTTTCTTTATTTGGGTTTTTCCTCAAGAATAAAACAGAATCTACAATTTGACTTTATATTTATTTATATTTAAATATAAATTATAAGTCTGGATACGAATCGATACTAAAACAAATATTGAAACTAGAGAGAGAAAGAGAGAGAGGGAAAGAGAAAGTGAAAAGGGGAGAGAAAGAGAGAGAGAAAGAGAAGGAGAGAAAGAGAGAGAGAAAGAGAAGGGACAGAAAGAGAGAGAGAAATAGAAGGACAGAAAGAAGGAGGGAAAGAGAGAGAGAAAAAGGAGAGAGAGAGAAAGAGAGGGAGAGAAAGAGAAGGAGAGAAAGGGGAGAAAGAGAGAGAGAAAGAGAAGGAGAGAAAGAAAAGGAGAGAAAGAGAAGGAGGGAAAGAGAGGGAGAGAAAAAGGAGAGAAAGAGAGAAAAAGGAGAGAAAGAGAGAGAGAAAGAGAAGGAGGGAAAGAAGGAGGGAAAGAGAAAGAGAGGGAGAGAAAGAGAGGGAGAGAAAGAGAAGGAGAGAAAGAGAGAGAGAGAGAGAAGGAGAGAAAGAGAGAGAGAGAGAGAGAGAGAGAGAGAGAAGGAGAAGGAGGGAAAAAGGGGGAGAGAGCAAAAGAGAGAGAGAAAGAGAAGGACAGAAAGAAGGAGGGAAAGAGAGAGAGAAAAAGGAGAGAGAGAGAAAGAGAAGGAGAGAAAGAAAAGGAGAGAAAGAGAAGGAGAGAAAGAAGGAGGGAAAGAGAGGGAGAGAAAAAGGAGAGAAAGAGAGAGAGAAAGAGAAGAGAGAGAGAAAGAGAGAGAGAAAGAGAAGGAGAGAGAAGAGAAGGAGAGAAGAAGAGAGAGAGAGAAGAGAAAGAGAGAGAAAGAGAGGGAGAGAAGAAGAGAAGGAGAGAAAGAGAGAGAGAAGAGAGAGAGAAAGAGAAGGAGGAAGGAAAGAGAAAGAGAGAGAGAAAGAAAGAGAGGAGAGAAAGAGAGGGAGAGAAAGGAGAGAAAGAGAGAGAGAAAGAGAAGGAGGGAAAGAGAAAGAGAGGGAGAGAAAGAGAAGGAGAGAAAGAGAAGGAGAGAAAGAGAAGGAGAAGGAGGGAAAAGGGGAGAGAGCAAAAGAGAGAGAAAAAGAGAAATAAAGAGAGAGAGAGTATGATCAGTGAGCGTGTGTCGGAGGGAAAGACGAGTGTAAATATTTGACTTTACGGGATGAAAAACGACGCCAAAAGACGTGATTTAAAAAACAGAAATGGAACGAGAAAAATGTTCCGTTGTTTGGGTTTTGGGGACGACAGTTTTCAAGAATGAAACATCATCTGCACTTTGACTTTTTATAAATATTTACAAGATAAAAGAAGAGAGAGAAAGAGAGAGAGAGAGAGAGGAGGAAAGAGAGAGAGAGGAGGAAAGAGAGAGAGGAGGGAAAGAGAGAGAGGAGGGAAAGAGAGAGAGGAGAGAAAGAGAGAGAGAGAGAAAGAAAGTGAAAGAGCGAGGGAAGGAAGGAAAGAGAAGGTGACAGAGAGAGAGAGAGAAAGAGGGAAAGACAAAGAATGTGAAAGAGTGAGAGAGAGAAGGAGGAATAGAGAGAAAGTGAAAGAGCGAGAGAAGGACGGAAAGAGAAAGTGAAAGAGAAGGAGAGAAAGAGGGAAAGAGGAAGAGAGAGAGAAAGAGAGGGAGAAAGTGACAGAGAGAGAGAGAAAGTGAAAGAAGGAGAGAAAAAGAAAGTGAAAGAGTGAGAGAAGGAGGGAAAGAGAAAGTGACAGAGAGAGAGAAAGGGAAAGAGGAGAGAGAGAGAAAGTGAAAGAGAGAAAGAGGGAGAGAGAAAAGAGGGAGAGAGAGAGAAAGTGAAAGAGCGAGAGAAGGATGGACAGAGAAAGTGACAGAGAGAAAGAGGGAGAGCGAGAAAGAGGGAGACAGAGAGAAAATGAAAGAGGGAGAGAAAAAGAAAGTGAAAGAGTGAGAGAAGGAGGGACAGAGAAAGTGACAGAGAGAGAGAAAGGGAAAGAGGAGAGAGAGAGAAAGTGAAAGAGAGAAAGAGGGAGAGAGAGAAAGAGGGAGACAGAGAGAAAGCGAAAGAGGGAGAGAGAGAAAGAAAGCGAAAGCGAAAGCGAGAGGGAGGGAGGGAAAGAGAAAGTGACAGAGAGAGAGAGAAAGTGAAAGAGAGAAAGAGGGAGAGAGAGAGAAAGCGAAAGAGGGAGAGAAGGAGGGACAGAGAAAGTGACAGAGAGAGAGAGAAAGAAGGGTTAGGGAGAGAAGGATGGAAAGAGAAAGTGACAGAGAGAAAGCGAAAGAGAGTGAGACAGAAAGAAAGTGAAAAAGCGAGAGAGAACGAAAGCGACAGAGTGAGAAAAGGAAGAAGAGAGAAACTGACAGAGAAGGAGAGAAGGAGGGAGAGAAAGTGAAAGAGAGGGAGAGAAGGAGGGAAAGCAAAAAAGGAGCGAGTTCCTTTAGTTGAGTGGAGTTTGTGTAAATAAATGTCGGGTCTGAAATGATCCGGATGATTCTCCTGAAGGTGTTTGGAGTTTAAAAACACAGTGGAGCTCTTCCTGGATCCCCACACGATGACATCACGAGGTGGGTCGGAGCGTTTTCAGTCTCACTGGACTTTTATAAAACCGGACGCGTCATAAACCTTTCATCGTCCTCGTGCGAAACCCGAACGTGAAGAGAATAGGAGCTGTCGATCACCGGCGAGGGGGCGGGTCCCGGGTGGAAGCGGCGGCCAATCAGAGCGCGGCGTGGAAATGTTAAACGGCGGCGAGCAAAAGGTCCGGGTCAAACGCGAGCAGGAACGAAACGCCGACCTTGAGATGGAAAGAGAATCACAAACCGACGGAGAAGAAGAGGAAAAGAAAAAAGGAAAAAAAAAAAGGCCGATTTTGATTTCGTTTTTTTTTTTTTTTTTTTTTGCAGATCACATGACACGTTTAAAATTTTACACGAAATTTGTTTAGTTTTTTCTTATTTTCTAACGTTATTTTCTCATCATAAACGTTTCTGAAGATGTTTTAGAGGCGTACATGCATGTTTGAGTCATCTAGAGATCTCTCCTGAATCTGTGAAACCAAAAACAAGAAAACAAACAAACAAAACAAAAAAAAAGACAAATTTCTTCATTATTTGTCTCGAAAACCAAAAAGAAAAAACAGATAATGATTTGATTTTTCAGTTTTCGATTTTGTGCTTGAATGAAAAATGGAAAAAAAAAAAAAACAGAAAAAGGACTAAACCAGGACTAAACCAGGACCGATCGTTTTCAGTCCCGGTCTAGTCCTGCTCTGGTCCCGGTCTAAGTCCTGGTTAAGTCCTGGTCTCAGTCCCGGTCTCAATCACGGTCAGGTCCTGGTCTGGTCTGGTCTGGTCCTGGTCTGGTCCCGGTCTCAGTCCCGGTCTCAATCACAGTCTGGTCCTGCTCTTAGTCCCGGGCTGGGCCTGGTCTAGTTTTGGTCTCAGTCCCAATCTGGTCCCAGTCTCAGTGTCGGTCTCACTCATGGTCTGGTTCCAGTCTGGTCCCAGACTAAGTCCTGGTCTGGTCCCGGTCTCAGTCTCGGCCTCAGTCCCGGTCTCAGTCAGGTCTCAGTCTCAGTCCGGTCCCAGTCCCAGTCCTGGTCTGATCCTAGTCTGGTCCCGGTCTCTGTCCCAGTCTCAGTCCTGGTCTGGTTCCAGTCTGGTCCTGGACCTGGTTCAGACCTGGTTCAGTCTTTTATCTGTTTTGGAGACATATAATGAAGAATTTTTTGTTTTTGTTTTGTTTTTTCATTTTCTTATTTTTTATTTTATTTTGAAAAACAAATGACACTCAGATTCAAACTGTTTAATTCAGAACAATTAATTTGGAATAAAAAATAAATAAAAAAAACATGTAAACGTGACCAGTGTGTGTAATTTATTTTTCTGTGTAACTGTTTTTTTTTTTTTTTTTTGAGTAATTTTGACTCTAAAACCTCGTGTAATTGAATAAATATAAAGTAGATCTGTTTAAAGTCACACTGCGGAACATTCCAGAAACAAACAGACGACGAAAAAACCCCAAAACAGAAACCGTGAACTTTCCTCCGTGAAAGTTTTAAAACAAAAAACACTCGTTGCGTCTTGTCTCGTCCGGGATCTGAGTCTGAGATCTGGTCCGGTCTGAGTGAGTCCAGACCGAGTTCTGAGGAAGTCCAGGGTCCGTCCCCCCGGGCCCCAGACCCAAACCAGCCTCTGCTCCTCCGCTTCCTTATAAGACCAGAACCAGAACCAGACCAGAGCAGACCCGAGTTTGATCAGTGTCTCCAAACTCCAAACACCAGGACTAAACCAGGACTAAACCAGGACTAAACCAGGTCTAAACCAGGACTAAACCAGGACTAAACCAGGTCTAAACCAGGTCTAAACCAGGTCTAAACCAGGACTAAACCAGGTCTAAACCAGGTCTAAACCAGGACTAAACCAGGACCAGGACTAAACCAGGTAAACCAGGACTAAACCAGGACTAAACCAGGTCTAAACCAGGACTAAAACCAGGACTAAACCAGGTCTAAACGGACTAAACCAGGTCTAAACCAGGACTAAACCAGGTCTAAACCAGGACTAACCAGGACTAAACCAGGTCTAAACCGGGACTAAACCAGGTCTAAACCAGGACTAACCAGGACTAAACCAGGTCTAAACCAGGTCTAAACAGGACTAAACCAGGTCTAACTAAACCGGGACTAAACAGGTCTAAAACCAGGTAAACCAGGTCTAAACCAGGTCTAAACAGGACTAAACCAGGACTAAGGACTAAACCAGGTCTAAAACCAGGACTAAACCAGGAACTAAACCAGGTCTAAACCAGTCTAAACAGGACTAAACCAGGTCTAAACCAGGACTAAACCAGGACTAAACCAGGTTAAACCAGGACCAGGTAAACCAGGTAAACCAGGTCTAAACCAGGACTAAACCAGGTCTAAACCAGGTCTAAACCAGGACTAAACCAGGACTAAACCAGGTCTAAACCAGGACTAAACCAGGACTAAACCAGGTAAACCAGGACTAAACCAGGACTAAACCAGGTCTAAACCAGGACTAAACCAGGACTAAACCAGGACTAAACTGGGACTAAACCAGGTCTAAACCAGGACTAAACCAGGTCTAAACCAGGACTAAACTGGGACTAAACTAGGTCTAAACCAGGACTAAACCAGGTCTAAACCAGGACTAAACTGGGACTAAACCAGGTCTAAACCAGGACTAAACCAGGGACTAAACAAGGACTAAACCAGGACTAAACCAGGTCTAAACCATGTCTAAACCAGTACTAAACCAGGACTAAACCAGGTCTAAACCAGGACTAAACCAGGTCTAAACCAGGTCTAAACCAGGACTAAACTAGGACTAAACCAGGTTTAAAACCAGGTCTAAAACCAGGAATAAACCAGGACTAAACCAGGTCTAAAAACAGAACTAAACCGGGACTAAACCGGGACTAAACCAGGTCTAAACCAGGTCTAAACCAGGACTAAACCAGGACTAAACCAGGTTTAAACCAGGACTAAACCAGGACTAAACCAGGTCTAAACCAGGACTAAACAGACTAAACCAGGACTAAACCAGGACTAAACCAGGTCTAAACCAGGACTAAACCAGACTAACCAGGACTAAACCAGGTCTAAACCAGGACTAAACCAGGACTAAACCAGACTAAACCAGGACTAAACCAGGTCTAAACCAGGACTAAACCAGGACTAAACCAAAACCAGGACTAAACCAGGACTAAACCAGGACTAAACCAGGTCTAAACCAGGACTAAACCAGGACTAAACCAGGACTAAACCGGGTCATGTAGGTTCCTGTTAAATTGTGGTGATTTGTTCTCGTCTCAGACTTTGAATATTTGCACTCTTTTGTAGAGACTTTTTTTTTTCCACACATAAAATGAATGACTGTAAAAGGTGCATAAGAGAAAAAAATAAATAAAATAAATAAATGTCAAAATAATAATAATACAATAAATAACATAATAATAATGATTCTAAATAATGAACAAACACATACCTTAAATAGTTTTTTTTTTTAGATACAGAATTTGAAAGTTGACACAATATTTTTCATGACAAAACTATAAGGAGTTGGGAGATAAAATTTGGGACTTTTTCTGTTGAAAAGTTTGTGAACCTCCTAGAATTTTTTTCAGTCAAATCTTCGATGGTCAAGTGGAACATTCGGAGATTTGGCCTTGAACGACTCATTCGTCACTGAAGCAGCAAGAAAAGGACCCAAAAGTCGTCTGTTTGGTTTTTAAATGTCGAACTTTTCTTTTTCTTTTAAACATTCAACTAAAGCAGTAAATATGGAACAAAATAATCATTGAGTGTGTTTACATGCACATCAATAACCCGGTTATGATCGGGTTTTTTGAGTATCCCGGTTTCTTCATGGTGCATGTAAACGCAGTACCCGGTTTCAGTAACCCGGTTATGGCAGTGTCCCGGTTATTAGAAACCGAGTTACTGTAGCTGGTTTATTCTGATAGTAACCGGATACTTGTGGCATGTAAACGCAGTATCCCGGTTACTGCAACATAAAGTTGAGTCGCATGCGTCCAAAAGACACTTTCCAGCCTTTCACCACAACAGTAGTGACATAAATAAATTGACCAACATAAATAAAGTGACCAAACGAGTGAAATGACTGTAAAATAAAGAGCTGCGCTAAACCTGCACATGTACAACTGCACTCGTACGACCTGCACTCGTACGACTCTGACACTCGTACGACCTGCACTCGTGTGACGCTGAAAAGCTAAAACATGAACTATCTCCTGTACAACACACACACAGAACAGACTCACCATCATCAGCACCTCTTCTGTCACAGAAATAACTCACATAATCCACAGAGTCGAGTCATTTAGTCCAAAAGAAACTGATCGCATCAGCGGCGCAAGGAGCGAGTTGTTTTTATCGCCGCTAACAGTTTATGCTAATTAGCCAAACGGTCTTAAGTTTCGTTTCTGTAAAACGTAAACAAATGTGATCAGAGCTGAATGATCTGATCAAACGGGCTGATGTGTCTATAGTGTTTATGGTTTATATGTTGTAAAGTTGAGTTTATTTATGCAGAAGATTTGAATGAAGAATCTGCACAGTGGATTGTGGGAGATCTCGTAGCTCCTTAGCTTCTTATGCTAAAGGAGCTCACGGTTTGTATTTTTCCTGGTTTATGAAATTGATTTAAGTTAATTTTTGCGCCTGCGCATTTGTAAGATTATGTCAAGAAACCGGGACACTCCATTTGATCATGTACACGTGGATATGAGTGTCCCGGTTTCTCAGTGCTCATGTAAACACAGTAACACGAACACTGACAGAACCGGGATATGGATCATAACCGGGTTATTGATGTGCATGTGACGCACTCACTAAAATAATTACAAAATATTAGAAATGATACAAAACATAAAAACAAAACATTTCAGAGCGACATGCAGATCGTGACAAGGCGACGTAAAAAAAAAAAATCTCTTGTGACTCACCTGAGGATCACGACTCAGTTTTTGAGAAACACTGATGTACAGGAACAACAAGAATCACACAAAAGTACACAACACCAGTACACACAATGTACACACAACACACACACTGTACACACAACACACACACTGTACACACAACACACACACTGTACACAAACACACACTGTACACACAACACACACACACACACACACTGTACACACAACACACACACACACACACACACACACTGTACACACAACACACACACTGTACACACACACTGTACACACAACACACACACACACATGTACACACAACACACACACACACAACACACTGTACACACAACACACACACTGTACACACAACACACACACTGTACACACAACACACACACACACACACACTGTACACACAACACACACACACTGTACACACAACACACACACACACACACACTGTACACACAACACACACACTGTACACACAACACACACACTGTACACACAACACACACACTGTACACACAACACACACACTGTACACACAACACACACACTGTACACACAACACACACACTGTACACACAACACACACAATGTACACACAACACACACACAACACACTGTACACACAACACACACACTGTACACACAACACACACAATGTACACACAACACACACACTGTACACACAACACACACACTGTACACACTGTACACACAACACACACACTGTACACACAACACACTGTACACACAACACACACACTGTACACACAACACACTGTACACACAACACACTGTACACACAACACACTGTACACACAACACACATGTACACACAACACACACACTGTACACACAACACACTGTACACACAACACACCGTACACACAACACACTGTACACACAACACACTGTACACACAACACACTGTACACACAACACACACACTGTACACACAACACACTGTACACACAACACACTGTACACACAACACACTGTACACACAACACACACACTGTACACACAACACACTGTACACACAACACACTGTACACACAACACACTGTACACACAACACACACACTGTACACAGGTACACACATGTTCACACAACACTGTACACACAACACACACACTGGTGTCGTACACACAACACACACACTGTACTTCACAGTCACACTTGTACACACAACACACAGTACAGAGACTCCCAGACTTCCTTCACCCCAGACACTTCCTCCAGCTTCTTCTCCCGAGTTAAACCAACAACCCCTCAAAAAAAATAAAAAATAAATAAAATAAAACCATCTCTCAGACTCTGCAGCGTCACTTTATCATCTCTCTGTTCTTATCCTGTGTCTCCATCTGCTGGTTTAATCTGCGAACAACACCCACACCTTGATTTATTTTACCTTTATTAAGACTCAAACTGACAATAAGTAGTAAAAAAAAAAAAGTAATAAAAGCGTTAAACAAGAGGTACAGACGGTGCAAAAATGTTATGATGATTTAACCAAGGAGCTCACGTTGAAATTCAAAATCTCTTTTCCAAACAGAGACGTGGCAAAGGAGCAGAAACATTTACGCTCAGACTCACGCGGGACGTTACACCGCGCGATATTTTCGACTGTTTCGCTCAGCTCCGGCTCAAACCGTACAACCGAATCTCGGGGTTTAAAAGTTCGCACAGCTCACGATTCATGTTCTCACGCCGAACGAACGACTTCAGCAGAGAGTAACGACGGTCGTGAGGGACTGATCGGTTCTCGTTACCCCACGTTTACTCCACGAAGCACGACACACGATGAAGTGAAAACTCGGCACGATCCCACACTGAAAAAACGGTCCGAGGGGGTTGCTCAAATTGCAAAAACAAATTTGACAACAATAACATCACTTTTTTACGTTTCTCTGTCAAGCATGTTTAAATCTTACAAACATCGCTTGATTGTGGCCGATGTGAGACCTGCAGTTTTAATCAGGTTGAGGAAACATGACTTTATTATAATTTCTGGTGAAGCTCCTCCCTCTGGAATTCTCCTCCACAAAACTTTTGGAGGGAAAATTCAAATTGTAACAGGACACAGGACAGATTAGATGAGCAGAGACACACAGTGTGGAGCAGGAGGATTATCAGAGCTGATCTGGAGGTGAGACTTTTCAAAGATTTTATTATGTGCTTCTCCGGCCTAGAATGTCGTCATTGTTAAAACATGTTTGTGTTGTTTTATTTGAAATTAGAGTTAATGTAAGGACTCCTTGAAACAAATTGTCTTTGACTGTCCATCTACAAGAGTGTGACACTTGTACTAAGATTTGAATGTGTTTGTTCCAGAGTCGTCTACAAACACAGAGTGACGTCCAGGTTCTGCTGCAGCTGTGGGGAAGTTCATGAATGTTATAGTTGATGTTTCAGAAAAAAGGAAGATGTTTGAGAACAAAACACAGAGCACAGATGAACAAAGTAAGTAAACCAACTAAAATTATTTTAAAATTTTCAAAATGAACTTCCTATTGAAACAGTTATCGTGCTTGTACAAGGTGATGTGGCACTAGGAGGACTTTATACCAGATGCCCTCCCTGTTACTGTGTTTAGAGGAAGAAAAGCAGCACATGGTGAGTTTTGTTTCTGCAGATACACTTCTAATGTTCTTGTTCTCTGTTCTGGTTCATTATTGTAGTAATAAGTTGCTTAAGTGTATTTAAACATGTACAACAGAGTAGATGATCAGAATGTGATCATCATGTGTTATTCTGTGTCCACAGAGACCAGAGCTTCTTCACTGGAATAAATCTTCACACTGTCCAGCTCCAAACTGTGTGTCTCTGTCCCTGTGTGTCTCTTTGTGTTTGATTCTGTTTAAGACAAAACAGAACTGTGGAAAACTAAAGACTGTTTTTGTATTCTTTTACAGAATTAGATCAATTAAATTAAATTATACATACTTATACATTTCATGATAAGGTACCATAAGATAAATACACATATTCAGCAGGATTTGTCAAATTTCATTAACATGAAAAAGTGACATTCATGTTCTGAGAAAAATATGTGTAGAGGAGATCGAAATAAGTTTCAAAGCCTAAACATAATTTTATTGCGTGCAACCGCTGTCCATAACTTTTTCACGCAAATCCAGCAACCTTTTTTTTCAGTGCAAAAACATTGGCACGAGTGACTTCGGTTCAAAAAGGGTCAGAAATCACAGTGTGCACTCCTGATTTTACACTCCTGATTTTACACTCCTGATTTTACACTCCTGATTTTACACTGATTTTACTGATCTACAAGGGAAATGACATTTTTACTGCAGACAGAACTTTTCCACTTTCAAAGCTCAAAGTGCTTTACAACACGGAACCACTCACACATTCACACACCAGTGCACACAGACACTGGGGGCGAGAGGGGTTAAGTGTCTTGCTCAAGGACACAACAACAGTATTCATCTGTGGGAGCTGGAATCACACAAGTCAACCTGTGGGTCAGTGGATCTGACGCTCAGTCAGCTGAACTACTGAGAAGAAACAGGTCTAAAACAGGACTGAACCAGGACTAAAACAGGACTGAACCAGGTCTAAAACAGGACTAAACCAGGACTAAACCAGGACTAAAACAGGACTAAACCAGGACTAAAACCAGGACTAAACCAGGACTAAACCAGGGACTAAACCAGGACTAAAACAGGACTGAACCAGGTAAACAGGACTAAACCAGGACTAAACCAGGACTAAAACCAGGACTAAACCAGGACTGAACCAGGACTAAACCAGGACTAAAAACAGGACTGAACCAGGAACTAAACCTGGACTGAACCAGGACTAAAACAGGACTGAACCAGGACTAAACCAGGACTAAAACAGGACTAAAACAGGACTAAAACCAGGACTGAACCAGGACTAAACCAGGACTAAAAACAGGACTAAACCAGGACTAAACCAGGACTAAAAACAGGACTAAACCAGGACTAAACCAGGACTAAAACAGGACTAAAAACAGGACTAAAACCAGGACTAAACCAGGACTAAACCAGGACTGAACCAGGACTAAAACCAGGACTAAACCAGGACTGAAATGAGGACTGAACGAAGACTAAAACAGGACTAAACCAGGACTAAAACAGGACTAAACCAGGACTGAATCAGGACTGAACCAAGACTAAAACAGGACTAAAACAGGACTAAAACAGGAAAAACCAGGACTAAACCAGGAGTGTTGGGGTGGGTCCAGAGACTGACAGATAATCAGGACTGAGACTGTGACCAGACCGGGACCAGGACCAGGACTGAGACCAGTTTAGTCCTGGTTTAGTTCTGGTTCAGTCCTGGTTCAGTCCTGGTTTAGTTCTGTTTTAGTCCTGGTTTAGTCCTGGTTTAGTCCTGGTTTAGTTCTGGTTCAGTCCTGGTTCTGGCATCGCAGTTTCAGTCACGAGAACGGGAAATGGTTGTTATCCGTTTTTTTTTTTTTTTTTTTTTTTTTCCATTTTTCATTTAAACACAAGATTTAAAACTGAAAAACAAATTGTTATCCATTTTTTCATTTTAGTTTAGACAAATTGAAGAAATATTTATTTATTTTCGTTTTTTTTTTTTTTTTTTTTGGTTTTATATTAAAAAACAAACAAACCAATGACACACGGATTAAAACCACTGACCTTCCTCGAGACTCCTGTTGGCGAGAGATCTGAAAATGTAAAAGCCCCAAGTCGTTTGCGTGCAGCACACAGAACGATGAGCCAAAAAAAACACAGTCAAATGATTTTCTTTGTGAATTTATTGATTTACGTCGAAGCTTGACAGAATTCAAATGAGATGAAAACCGGAGATATTCAAATCCAGAGTCAAACGGCAAACACCTGTCCCGGACTTCAGTGAGCCAAAATCAACAAATACTTATGCAAATTTGTAAAAGTGAATATTTATTTTATTTTTGCACAACAACAAAGACTAAAAAAATCTAAATATACAACATTTCAAACTTACAAACTGACTTATTTTCTGCTTTATGTTCTAACAAACGTGGAGTTGTGTTTTGTTTCGTTCGCACACGTTTAACTCACAAACCCTGCGTGTTTTTTAAATTTTTTTTTACGCCAAGTTCTTCTCCCAAGCTGAAAACGCGCTGTTCCACGTCGTGATGTCATCGTGTGGTGCTACAGGAAGTGCTCCACTGTGTTTTTAAACTCCACGCACCTTCGCTAGAATCATCAGGATCGTCCGGAACTAAAGGTAAAAGGTCCGTGTACGTTTTTTTTTTTTTTTTTTTTTTTTTTTAATTAAGAAGAAAAAATAAAATGGGAAAACTGTTTATTTCATTATTCCATTTTGGTGTCAAAAAAAAAAAAAGAAAAAGAAAAAGAAAAGAAAAGATTTCAACCTCTACTTCCAATATTTTAGTCTCGATGCCTATTTTAATTTGGATATTTTATTCTCTCTGGTTTATTTATTTCTAGTTCTGCTGCTGATGGATTCACCTGAAAAATCTTTGCAGTTTTGTGACAAACAAAAAAATGTTTCTTCTTTTACAGCGACGCGTTTATTTTCACGTCTTAGACCAGGAGAGTCAAACTCATTTTGGTTCCGGGTTCTGTGTCCAACCGACTTTGATCCAAAGTGTCTGGATCAGAAAACTCATGTCATATTTAACCCCAAAAATAACAATAAGTTCAAATATTTGTGCAGAGAAACAAAAATCTATTACAGAAATCTTTTTTAATTGATGAACTCTTTCTTTTACAAAATATTATAATATTATGAACAACCTGAAACTTTAAGAAAAATACAATTTCAACACAAAGTTTTAACATGAACTTGTCTGTAAACAGGAATAAGTCCATTTTTGTTGTAAAATCCTGCACTCGGCTCCACTTTTCTCATGTTGGACATTTTTCTGATGAGGGTGTCACGGTCAACAGTCAAAACGATCGTCCTTTAAGAGCGTTTGGAAAGAGACAAGTCTTCATTTGTGCTGCTCTGGTGGGAGGGGCCACGTACAGAGACGCTGGAGACGCTGCTGTGATAAACACCACAGAAAATTAACAAGATTTTAATAAAAAATATAATTACAAATATTTGAGTAGAAAATCAGCCGAGGGCCAGATTAAAGGTCTTGGAGGGCCGGATCTGGCCCCCGGGCCGTATGTTTGACACCTGTGTCTTAGAAAGTCGTTGTTGATCCATGACGGGAAAACAGGAAGCTTGACTTCACAGAACTATAATAAAAATATTTTTTTATTATAGATCTGTGATTGACACTGCAACAGAACTTCATATAAACCAGAGAGAATAAAACATCAAAATTAAAATATGCACCGAGACTGTTTTTGATTGGTGTTATTTGAAATACGCTTTAAATTAAATACTGGAAATTGAGGTCAAAATCTGTTTTGTTTTTTTTTGTTTCGTTCTGTTGTGTTGATTAATTCTTAATTGAAATTCAAAAGAAGGAATGGTACGTGGATCTATTTCCAATTCAGAATTCAGAGTCACCGGACAAAGCAGAGTTTATCGCTGCTTCTTGTTTCTCGTCAGGTGTACGCTGTGTGATTTTTGTCCCTTTTTGAGATGATTTTTCACTTGTGCTGTGGGATTGGGTCAGGTTTTGTCTTTGTGTCGTGCTTCGTGTACTAAACGTGGGGTAACGAGAAACGATTAATACCTCACGACCAGCTCCCGAACGACAATTCGATTATCGGAAGAAAATCAAACCTGTTTGAATCCGGTCGCCTCTCGTGAGGGTTTTACTGCTGAAGTCGTTGGTTCAGCGTGAGAACATGAATCGTGAGCTGTGAACTTTTAAACCCTGAGATTTGGTCGTGCGGTTTGAGCCGGGGCTGAGTGAAACCATCGAAAATATCGCACAGTGTAACGTCCGGCGTAAAATGTGAAAGTAAACGCGTCGCTATAAAAGAAGACGACATGTTTGTCCACGAAACTGCAACGATTTTTCAGGTGAGTCCTTCTAGCAGCAGAACCTCCGGGGCAAATAAACCAGAGAGAATAAAATATCCAAATTAAAATATGCATTGTTTGACACGAAAACAGAATAATGAAATAACAAACTGTTTTCCCATTTTTATTTTTTGTTCTTAATTGAAATTCAAAAGAACGAACGATACACAGACCGTAAAAGAAGCTGTTCACTGAAAAACTACCACCACTAATTATGGAGTGAATGAATAATATATGGAATATCTGGGTTTCACGTGACGTCACGGGGCTTCGTTTGTCACCGCACAAAATCAGACGGAGGGCAGGAAGTGAACCGACTGGAGGAAAATGCCGACGTGTTGTGTAGTTTACGTCTGTGCCAATCGTTCTAACCGAGAGAAGGAAAAGCTATTTTTTTTTAGAGTACCGAATATAGTCGTCCACAAAGGTCAGAAACGGGAAAAGCCGACAGAACGACGCCGTAAAAAGTGGATTACGAACCTGTTTGTGGTCGGGAGGAGCAGAATTCGCTGATGCTCGTGTCTGCGGTAAACACTTCGTCAAAGGTTTGTTACAAAGATAAATTGTTTTTTGTGGTTTACCTAAACATAAACGAATCATTAAAGGTTGTATAGAGGATTATTTTAAGGGAAGAGAAACACAGCGACAGTCCTTGTGCGCGTTCAGAATCACTGTTGAAGTTTCCTGTCTAGAAGTAATTCAGCGACCGACGCGTCAGTTTTTAGACCCTTCGTCTGCTTCGGTCGCGCCATCGCTGGACGAGATCTCCAAGAATCACCTCAGTTTGGTTTTGCTCCTTTTCCTCTTCTCTTCTTCTTTCAGTGACCTTAAAAACGGACTTTCTTTCGCGGCGAACCGGTCGTGGATTCTCGTCCGCCGTCGCGACAAACTTTGTGCGAAATGCGAGGAAGCGACAGTTCGAAAAAGCCTCTAAGAACCGCTGCGTAAACCACGTAATCCCCGCGCTCCGACGAGTCAGTTACACTAGGGAGTTTGATTGACAACCTAACAGCCAATAGAAAATGAGGGAGCCTCGTTTTCTATTGGCTGATGTTTATCTGGCCTCAACACGTCCACAGTTGATAGATTTTCGTTCTTTTTTTTTTTGGTCATCATAATTACAAAGCTGCTGCGTCTCTGTAATGGTATTTTAATCTTTCACTGACAGTTTGAAACAAAAAAAAAAATCCTCCATACAACCTTTAACGACTAACGGCGAACGACGTTTGTTGACATTAAATAGTTCGGATAGAGGTCACTGCCGATACACTGCAGTTTTTCCCATAACAGTCTAACGATAATCATCATTTAGGCGTTTTGCACCGAGGTTGAGGATCCATCCACTGACAAAAAAAGTTCTATGCCTCCAAACTTTTGTACTTTGTCTTCATCTGTTGTCTGGTGTAGAACGACGTCTGAAGAGCTAAATAGTTCGTGATCTCCTCCGCCTCGATTGTCGGCAAATCTTTTACTTCGGTTGAAAATTCTCTCATTTTCAATAAGATCGGGGTCACGCCCAATATATTTGTCGACTAACTGCTCGTACTTTTGCCTCGTTACTGGCTCTAAATCCTGACAATAAGAACTCTTCTCCGTATCTGTGTTCTCCAGAGCCGTGTTTGTTTGTCGTGTTCGTCTTCACTTCCTGCCCTCCGCCTGAAATCCGCGCGTCATCGTGATCACGTGACTGAAACCCTCCTATTGTAAAGGGATATTTATTTATGTTTCTCAACTCTGACTTTTTTTTTTGAAGCATGGCAGTTTCCCGTGGCGGTGTAAAAACAGCACGGGTAAAGCCAGAGTGCTGGGAAGGCTGAACCACATCACGGAAAAATTCAGAAGACAAGAAGACGTTATCAGATTCACGTCCTCCTCCAGCATTAAGAAACTCAAAGGGCTGAGCAGGTCCCCGGCGAACTTCACCAGGAGAGCGCCGGTGATGGCCGCGATCAGGATCAGCGTCTTCTGATTGGACTGGCCCGCTCTGGCGCCGTCCCCCGGGCCGGGCCGCGTCAGCACGAAGATGACGCGAAGGTTGCAAAACATGACGGCGAAAAGACTCAAGGAGAGATGAAGCAAAGAGAAGAAATAATAACCTTCGAAATCAGTGCTTTTGCCCAAGAGGACGGCCTGGACGACGCACGTGAGCCACACAAGCGCGCAGCTCAGGTTTCGAATCAGCGCCCAGGTCCGCGATTTCATATTCAGGTACGTGACCGGGTGGACCACGGCCAGGTAGCGCTCCAGGCAAGTGACGATCTGGAAAATCAGCACCGAGGACGAATTCAGCAAAAACATAGAGATACCGATCATCGCTATCATCGGATCGCCGAACGCCTGGTTCCCGGTGAGGAGGCAGGAGCCCAGGATGCCGAAGACCTGGATGAGCACCATGTTGTAGGTGAAGAAGTCCGTGTGGCTGACGGCGGCTCGGCTCCTCCACCGCCGCGCTCCCACGAAGAGGATGTAGACGCACAGGGGCAACACCAGCGGCACAGTGACCAGGTTGAAGGCGATGGCTTGGTAGTTGGTGCCCGGCAGTATGAAGCAGAATTGGAAATAGTCGTAGATGGAAAAGTTCATGTCTGTTGGTTGGAAGAAAGAAAATGTTGAACTTTTTGTTTTTTAAAATATGATAAAGTTGGGTTAGTCATATTACGCTAATTCCTCATCAAAAAAACAAAAAACCAAAAACTAGGACAGGGCAAAAATGTAAAAAAATAATTGCATGAGTTTGAGTGATTCACGTTATTCGCAAAACCAATTTATGAATTAAAAAGTAGAGTTTAGTGACTTTTATTGGACATGTAAATGAAAGAGCCAAACATTTGTTGTGTAAACAGTGATTTCTTTCACAGGGAAACCTCAGAGTCTTCAAGGTTTTCACTAAAGGCTCAAGAAAAAAATACTGAATGGACTTTTGTACTACTAATATATTTTTTCAATATTTTTTATTCAGTGAGTAATAAACTCCACACTAGTAATAATTTCTAGATCATTGTTGTAAACTTGGACTGATATTTTTTGGGACACAAAGGGTTAATATAATGGAATGGAAATGGACCAATCACAGTTTTTCTTCCAGTTGTATCTGGGTAAATCAGTGACTCCTTCTGCAGCGCTAAAGAAACAAGCTCAGCTCAGAGCCACGGCTGCTCCGGCCAGAACCGGAGCCGGCGGCCGAACCTGTGGCTCACAGAGGCTCGGACACGTTGCATCTCACGTGGTCAGAAAAAAAGTGAAAAAAGTGTAAAGGAAAGACGTCAAACTTAAAGAAACGCTTGCGGTGGACTTTTTCAAAATAAAAGCCAGTGAGAAACAGACATTTACAATAAAATAAATAAATAAATAATAAAAACTGTGTTAATGGCGTTAAAATAATTGTCGGCGATAATGAATTAATTAGTTAACGCAAAGTTAACGCGTTAACGTGCCCGGCCCTGAAAAAATATATACAAAAAGACTTTAAAATCACCAGTGTCGGGGAGTAACAGATTACATGTACCAGAGTTATGTAATCAGAGTACAAATTATGAGTAACTGTATTCAGTTACAGTTACTGTTTCAATAAGTGGTAATTGGATTACAGTTACTTTGTTGAAATAAATGGATTACACAGCGGTATTTTCCTGTTTTCACATTTAGGGCTATATACCCCTTTTTTTTTTTTTTTTTTTTTCCCTCGGTAATTCCACTCATTGCCAGAAAATAAACCAGGACTAGACCAGGACTAAATCAGGTCTTAACCAGGTCTTAACCAGGATTAAACCAGGACTAAACCAAGCTTAGACCAGGACTAAACCAGGACTAAACCAGGACTAATCTCGGACTTAACAGAGAGAACGACGAGCAGTTTGTTCGCAAAGCGCGATCGGGCGATTGCTGCGTTTACCTCCTTGAGGTGTGGACCTGAGCCGGTCCTTTCTCCTGCGTCACCTCCGAGCCCGACAGTGAGTCCTGTTTCAGTTCTGGTTTAGTCCGAGTTCAGTCCTGGAATCAGTCCTGGTTTAGTCTTGGTTCAGTCCTGGAATTGGTCCTGGGTTAGTCCTGGTTTAGTCTCGGTTCAATCCTGGATTAGTCCTCCTCTTCAGTCCTGGAATCAGTCCTGGGTCAGTCCTGGTTTAGTCTTGGTTCAGTCCTGGATTAGTCCTCCTCTTCCGTCCTGGAATTGGTCCTGGTTTAGTCCTGGTTCAGTCCTGGATTAGTTCTCCTCTTCAGTCCTGGAATCAGTCCTGGGTTAATTCTGGTTTAGTCTTGGTTCAGTCCTGTTTTAGTCCTCCTCTTCAGTTGTGGAATCAGTCCTTGTTTAGTCTTGGTTCAGTCCTGGATTAGTCCTCCTCTTCAGTCTTGGAATTGGTCCTGGTTTAGTCTTGGTTCAGTCCTGTTTTAGTCCTCCTCTTCAGTCCTGGAATCAGTCCTGGGTCAGTCCTGGTTTAGTCTTGGCTCAGTCCTGAATTAGTCCTCCTCTTCAGTCCTGGGTTAGTCCTGGTTTAGTCCTGGTTCAGTCCTGGATTAGTCCTCCTCTTCAGTCCTGGGTTAGTCCTAGTTTAGATTTAGTTCAGTCTGTGGCGTACGCAGCGCAAAATTTTGATATAATCTCGGGTTAACGGGCAGGTGCGGTCCTGTACTACGGGTCCCCAAAAATGGATACTGGATTCGTGTACAGGAGGCTCTGGATTGTGGGACGCGCGGTCGTTTTTTGATGGGGTTGTAGTCTTAAGACCGCGACCTATAGCCCGTTGTTGGTTTAATAAACACACAGATGGTTTTGCATTTTGTTCCCACACTGAACTGAAAACGAACCGAACCGTGACCTCAAAACCGAGGGACGTACTGAATTTTTTTTTGTACCGTCACACCCCCTAATCTCTAAACATCCAAGTCACACTCCTGCCCCCTCGAGTTTTGCAGACCTGGAGTTGTGTTTTGTTTCATTCACACACGTTTAACACACAAACGCTGCTCAGTTACGTTGAAAACACTCGCGTTTTTAAACTCGTGTGGATCGTATCAGCCCTGGAATTACTCCAAGGGGCTGACTTGACTTGAAAACGACCGCTTCATGACATCACAAGGTGGAACAGAGTTTTGGGGGTGTGAAAGAAACAAAACACAACTCCAGGTTTTTTTTTTTTTTTTGAGGAGGTAACAAGTTTTTAAAAAGGCTTAAAGCTCGCACGAGTCAATTCTGCGTAATATAAGAACATTAGAGTGACTGTACCCGATTTCTTTCATTTTTTTTAACCTTCTGAGTATCTGGAAGTGAGCTGTTGGCATGCTAGTTATTGTGATCGTTATACAGGTTTCCGGAATTTGTGAAAGTCATCGCGGAGAATAATCAGAACACCTAAGGAAAGTGTGGAATAACTTTGGACGACCGCAAACTGTTTTGATGGACAAGTACGGCTCCTTTAAAATAAATTTAAATGTTTTCTTTTGTTTTTATGAAGAAATATCCTCAAGGAAAAATCGACAAATGATGAAACAAACAAAGAAAACCTATCTCTGTCTCTTACCTGCGGCTGACTGCAGATCCGCGCTGTGGCGACCGCCCTGGGTCAAGTTTAAACCTTTTATAATGCGTTGGAATTTGCATTTATAATTGATCAAAGTCCATCAGACTGTGAAGAATGATCCACGGGTTTTGTGAACGACGCTCGAGTGACATATCCAAAGCAGAGGTTATTATCAATCGCTTTTACACAAAGAAGAAGAGGGCAAAACGTCATCTAGTTTTGTTCAAGCGTGTTGTTGAGTAATTGTACATACAGTATTTAGGCCTTGTCCAGAGCCTTTCAAAATCCTTTCACCCTCACGTCAGAACTTTGGGGTGATTTCTTTGAATTGGTTTGAATCTTTGCCATTATCGTTTAAGCTCCTATATTAAACAAAACTGACTCTTGTGAGCTTTTAGCAATGTTAGACAGAGCTGGAGACCTTGTGTTTTGTTTCATTCACACATGAAGTTTACAAGTTAACATCCACCTTTAACTTTTGGTTTGGTAGATTTAGCCATTTCAGGGCTGAAATTATCCAAATGATTCTAGTGAGTGTGTGTGGAGTTTAAAAACGCAGTATAGCACTTACTGTATTACCACATGACATCACAAGGTGGAACAGTGTTTTTTCTGTTTGATGGAAGAACTAAATCTGCAGGGTTTGTGTGTTAAATGTGTGAATGAAACAAAACGCAACTCTCGCTGGACGACTCTCATCGGAGCATCTTGTTGGACGCCTCTCGCTGGATCCTCCTGCTGGACGCCTTACGTCAGAGCATCTCGTTGGACGCCTCTCGTTGGACATCTCGTTGGACGCCTCTTGCTAAACGCCTCACGTCAGAGCATCTCGTTGGACGCCTCTAGTTGGACGCCTCATGTCAGAGCATCTCGTTGGACGCCTCTCGTTGGACGCCTCATGTCAGAGCATCTCGTTGGACGCCTCTCATTGGACGTCTCTCGTTGGAGCCTCTTGCTGGACGCCTTACGTCAGAGCATCTCACTGGACGCCTCTCGTTGGACGCCTCTCGTTGGACGCCTCTCGCTGGACGCCTCTTGCTGAACGCCTCATGTCAGAGCATCTTGTTGGATGCCTCTAATGGGAGCATGTCGTTGGACGCCTCTCGCCTCTCGCCAAACTCCTCTTGTTCAAACCTCTTGTTGGATCCTCTCGCCGAATGCCTCTCACTGGACGCTTCTCACTGGACGCCTCTCGTTGGATGCCTCTCGTTGGACGCCTCTTGTTGGAGCCTCTTGCTAAATGCCTCATGTCAGAGCAACTTGTTGGGCGCCTCTCGTTGGACGCCTCTTATCGGAGCATTTCGTCGGAGCCTATTGTTGGAGCATCTTGTTGGAGCCTCTCATTGGACGCTTCTTATCAGATCCTCTTGTTGGACGCCTTTCGTTGGATCCTCTCACTGGATGCCTCTAATTGGAGCTTCTCGTTGGAGCCTCTCAGACGCCCCTGACACACTTCATAGACACCGTGGATGAACATTTGACGCGTGTCCAGGGCATCTGGTTCAGTCCACAAGTGCCTTTTTTCCCAGTCGAGAGAGTAGATTTAGTGTCTTCATTACATAAACCATCAGCTCTGTTAGTGACACGGTGTAGATGTTCTTGTTCTCGTGTTTGCTGCTCCAGACGGTGAACGCCCTGACGCGACGCTCTGAACACAGCTTTAGTCTACTTCTTTACACTGTAGTATCAGACTAGTATCAGTATCGGTGAATGCACTAATGCCAAGTATCGATATCGGATTGGAAAAAAACAGCACTAATTATAACATGACTTGACAAATGACAAATTTGCAAAATATATGACCTTAAAGACGAATGAAACTGTCTAAAAATCAGATTATCAACTCGATTCAAATCAGCTGCAGCTTGGAAATATTCAAAACACCGTCGGACCACAACACCTGCTCACTGGCGCTGAGTGGAAAACTGAATGATGGAAACAAAAAGTCCAAACCGAACACAGCTTCAATACAAATGGACTGTCAACAATATTATACATCCAAATATACTGGATATATATCATTAAAAGGTGAGGTTTCTGTTGTTCTCAATGAGGATAAGGGTTGAGAAAAGCTCCGATACTGCACATTTTTCAGGAATCGGTATCGATGAGTTCTCAGACCAAATCACCGTTCAGATGACACTCTGTATTTTCCACATTGAGGACGCTAGAGAGCAGGTTAAACGTAAACCCTGGAGGCTCTACAGATGCTTAAAACTCGCTGATGATGACAGAAAAGACATTTGTTTACCTCTTTGATGACTTGGACGCTTAACTTATTAGAACAACTGCGCGACGGAGAGTTCAGCCCGACAGCAGCAGCAACAGCTCTAACTCGGACTTCCATGCACTAAAACAGAAAGTAACGAATTACTTAAGTATAAGTAATTCGTGTGTCATTCGTTCATTCGTTTTTTCAAATAAAAACAAAAATAAGAAAACAAAATAAAACAAACCAAAATGAAAAAACAGATAAAGATTTCTTTTTTTCTTTTTTTTCTTTTTTTTTCAGTTTTCGATTTTGTGTCTAAATGAAAAATGGAAAAAACGGATAACGGCCGTTTCCGGTTTCCGTGACTTAAACTGAGATGCCGGACTTTTGCGCCTCGTACGGACTGAACCAGGACTGAACCAGGACTGAACCAGGACTAAACCGTTTTCAGTCCTGAAGTTTAATATCACAATAAAGCTACAGCCTGTTCAGAGGAGATAACTTTTCTTCCCTTATCTGACTTCTTTAATTTTTTGACATTTGTTTTTCCATCTCTAATTAGGACAGTACTAAAGATTTTTCACCTTCTTTAAGAGCAGTACTTAAAGAAATAAATCATTTAAATGTTAAAGGGCCCATCTCATGCAAAATCAACTTTTCAGAGCGTTCTAGCCTTCTCAGAGTGATGTGTGGGCTTGTATTTGTTGCCCAAGTGTTTTTTAGGTTCATTCTGTGTTGTTGTTTTTTTTAACAAATTGCAGCATATTTCTGTCACCCTCCCATGTGACAACGAACTAAAACTGCTACAACGATGATGCGGCAGATACACCTATGACGCACCCACCCCCCTCCCCCGCTCCACCACCTCCGCCCACTCACACACCGTCCTGTGTCTGCACTGTACACGTCTGCTGTTCTATGTTATTTATCTTAATTTTTCGCTTCAAACACACTTTTTGTAATCATGTCGACAGAAGAATCAAGTCGTCCTAAGTGTCTGGAGTTTATTTCTGGGAACACAGACAAAAAAGTCCCAAGAATATTTTTGTTTGCGAGCGACACTTCACCAAAGACGCTTCGAGAACTACGGGTGTTTTAAAACTGGACTTACAACGAAGCAGAAGCGACACTTTGGAAGAGGATGTTCCCAAGATACCAGGGTCAGGAGATCCTAGATCTGTAAGTTTACCGCGAGTAAACCACTGAAGAGAACTAAAAGCAAACTGCAGCATTTATTTATGAAGATTATCCCACATATCATTTCAATCTGCATCATGTCCTTGTTCTACCTGTTTTAGTTTGACAAACGTTACGTCGTCCTACGATACCACACTGATACTAACAACAGACTGAGGGCATCGTTTTATTCTAGTGAGTCATCTTCAACGCTTCTGCACGAGAACAAAATGTTGATGACACCTCAGTCATTATGACACTGATGTTTAGTGGAGCCTGTTCACATTATGACCTCCTCATTTGATCGACTGTCATTATTATAGGATTCAAGTTTGTCCAATCGTGCTTCTGTCTCCCCCTCCCTCCCTGAGACGGCGGAGGAAGGGCGGCTCACTCAGAGTCTACGGCACGTTTGGAGGGCGGAGCCTGTGCTTTCTCAGGACGGGCGGGGAGAGGAGCAATCGTCGGACATTCATAGTTCCTGGTCTGTGACTGTCTCCAAGAAATCAGTTGTGTAATGGATGTTCCAAAACCCAAACTGTGCAGAAGATACAATGTGAAAAGGGTTATTTTGCATCAGATGGACCTTTAACCTCTTTCCTCCAAGTGCTCGTCGATGGAGGAGGATTCACAGACAAAAAGAGTTCAAATCATTTTCTATTTATTGAATACACTTAAAAATATTGAATAACAAAGCAACAGAATTCAGCTGTCCCTGATCGAACACAAAACCCGGGATCTGGACGGTGCGCCGCTGTGCTTCCCCTCTCCAACCCTGAACCCCTTTAAAGAGTCTTTTTCCTCGTAGTCTAACGTTGTGGTTTCCTAGTCCTTTTTTGGTTGCATCCGGGTGTTGTCTTTTTCTCATTGGTCCACACACTTCCCCATTGTAGATTTACCAGACCCACAGACTCGCCTCCTCCTCCTCCTCATACCAGAGAAAACCTGTCACACCAAGAGGAAGCAGCATCACACTGACCTTTATCTGACGCCATTCAAGTCTGTGGGACTCTGAACTGTCTAGTTTCTGTTCCTTTCTGACTTCATGCACATATGAGTTGATTTAAACAATAAGCAATCATAAAGTAATCCTAAACCAGCCTTACACAGAAATAATCAGACACATAGTCTACGTTCAGACTGCAGGGCTTAACGCTCAATTCGAATTTTTTTGGTGAAATCCGATGTTTTTGCGAGGTCGTTCACATTTCCAATTACATGTGACTTGTGTGTGACTCCAGAGTGAACTTTAAACGGTCCAAAAGTGTCCCACATGTGACACTGGAGACACGACGACGTCAACCGCATGCTCTGTGCTCTGTGTTTACAGAAGTTGTCCAAACATGGACGCAGCATCGAGCACCTGGAGATTTTAAAGTTCCTCTTTTACCGGAGCCAAAACATGAACAACTTACTTGTTTTAAGGAAGAGATTGAGAAGGAGAAGGACGAGGTTTTTGGTCGTGGTGTTTTGTGGTTCAGTCCGTTGAAAGGAACGTGTGGATGTGGGACGGAGCCAAGAGTGGAGTGGTGATGTGCTTCACTTCAGTGACACGGAGTTCATTAACAGTTTTCTCCTACTTCAGCGCAGAATAGTGACGTTTGTGTCTTGTTGATAACGTGTAGGTGGATGAATGCACTTTGGCCGTTCAGACTGAAGTCACATGTCAAAAGATCAGATATGTATCAGTTTCAGGCACAGATCCAAGTGTCCTGGGTCACATTTGAAAAAATCGGATCTGTGTCGTTCAGACTCATTAAAAGATCAGATACAGGTCACAAAGGGGCCAAAAAATCGAATTTGGGCCACTTCAGGCTGCAGTCTGAACGCAGCCATAATGTCTAACAAGCCAAACAACTTCTCCCTCAACTATGAACTATTCTTCATACACTGAACTGATGTGGAATTTTGATTGTTTTAATACACAAAATTGAAAAACACAGGAAGAAAAGAGATGATTTAAAATAAATATGCACATTATTTTTGGAAAAGGAAGCCTATAACTATATTCATGCCACTGAAACAGTGACACTTCAAGATATTTAAGACTTTTATTTTATATATTTAATTATAACATTGAAATCCTTTGTTATTTGTATCTTTTAAAGGGACAGAGTTTGGGTGTCGTCTCCCTCGTGTGGTTCACATTTACCTCGATGTATTGATGGTGACTCTGCTGAACTATGAGCTTTAAAACAACTCAAGTCATGTAAACTCATGTCTGTGCACATAAAACATGTCACCACCTCAACATTACAACTAAACAGAAGATGATGTGTTGGTGATGATTTACAACTTCACATTTGTTTCCTTTTTTGGGCAGATTCTGATCTGGTGACTGTAAAAAAGGAAGGAAACACAGTGACGTCTTCAGTCCAGTTTCAGATCATGAAGTGCATAACCCCACCCCCACGACATTAACATAACGCCACTTATCACCAAAATAAAACTCACACATACAACAAGACAAGTGTTGTTTTGCTCTACAGCAGTAAACAAAGGTTCGTTGCGAAGAGGAAGTGACGTATGTTTCTGGGTAAAGGTTCACACCTTCAGCACAGCAGTTTGAGATCACATGATCCACTCACACACAAAGTTTAATATCACAGTAAAACTACAACAAACCACTGCTCCCTCAACTATTAACAATTTGAAAAAGAGGAAGGCTATAAAACTTTAAAACAACTCAAGTCATGTAAGCTCATGTCTGTGCACATTAAACATGTCACCACCTCATCACTATAAATAAATAGAAGATGATGTGTTGATGACGTTTACACCTTCGCATTTATTTCCTTTTTTGGAGCGTTTTTTGATCTGGTGAGTGTGAAAAGGAAGTGACGTCTTCAGTCCAGTTTCAGATCATGAAGTGCATAACCCCACCCCTCTGTCAGAAGAGTGTATAGTGTTGTGTTTAGTTTGAGTGTGTTCAGACTGTGAGGATGGGAGCCTCTCTTCTCTGGACTCTGCGCTCCATCTGTGAGTACTACACTGTCAGTCTCCATTAAAGCCTTTAGACCTGGATCACTACATTAAGGTAGATTCATGTTTTTATTTCAGTGTTTTGTGTCGCCGTCTGCAAACACACAACAGGTAATGAACTCAGTTTCATGTGGACTTGGCAGCTACACTCTTCTTCATTCATTTCCTGCTTCTGTTNCAAATTTTGTCATGCTGTGAATACGTTTTCATTTGAGTGTTTAATGTCTTATTTGGTAATTGTTGTACATTTATAATCAAATCAAATGTACACTATATCGAAATCAGGTATTGCATTGTTTTATGCTTTCCTTCTAGACTGGTTATCTTTGAGTGATCCAAGGGAGGCCATATCTCAATATGCAAAACATTTTCTCCAAAACCATGCAATGGACAGCCCATTAATTCTCAGCATGGACATTAGAAAAAGTCTTACAGAGCAGGACATGGCCCTCATCTCCTTTTATAAGCAAAAAAATGTGGAATGGGCCCGTCCACTGAAATGCAGACAGACTTGAAGGTAAAACCTAAAAAGTTAAAGGTTCTTAGAAATGAGTTTGAGTATTTATTTATTTTTTTGTTATAGGGGACACAGCTGTAGGACATGGTGTTGCGCGCTTTTTTTTTCCACGTGCATGGAAAAACTGAAGTCAGGTTTTCACATACATTTTGGTATGTTCCAGTTTATCCATTTGGCACCATGCACACATATTCCCATATGGATATAGAATATGAAATATGGATATGGAAACAGAGACTACTAATAAAAGCTTTTGATTTGTTGTGTCCCATCGTTGTTTTCCATAGCAAACTGCAGTGTTACTCGACTTTTTGAAGGGGAGCCAAGTCATCTTGTCCCATCAGCTTCACACTTTCTGGTTGAAAGCGACCTCTTCCTCATGGCGGGGAGGATGATGGGTCACTCCTTCCTCCACGGAGGACCTTGTCTGTCTGGCCTCAGCCCTGCTATTGTTCATGTTCTCCTTGGAGGCACTCCTGAAACGTGTACAGTCACCCTGGAGGACTGTCCTGACTTGGACATCCGTGACACCATCAGGCTTGTATGTTACTCCATCTTTTCACTATTCACCATACCCATTGTTTATTTTTGATGAACTCGATAATGTTTTAATCTGAAACCAAGTTGTGGATTAAAGAATACAGCTTAGTTAAAGTTTATGTTCTGATCTGGTACCATCTCTTCAATCAGTTGGAAGGTGAGTCAAACCTGTCTGAGAAGGATAAAGTAGAGATACAGGATTTGGCTTTTGCTTGGGATCTTCCTCCCCTGACTGAGGGCAACCGAAAATGGCTTTTTGAAAAACTTTTAATTCATGCTGTAAGTATTTCTGGTCAAGTAGTACTTTTGGATTTATTGAAAAATTCTATGAACACATGTACATTCCCCTCATTCTCTCTTGAAGGTGATTGGGCGAGTAATAAGACAGATTAAGCAACTCCGCCGGGGACTAAAAGAAACACCAATATGGACCATGCTCACCCAGAGACCAGACACAGTAGATTTGTTCCTCCCCACAGAGGAAGCAGGGATTATCTGCCCTCAGGTGAGTTTGTTGCATATATTTTTATAATATATTGTCAAAGTATCATGTTAGTCTTGTAGAAATGCTGCATATTTTTTTCATGTGCCATTTTTAACACAGGTTCTTCTGCAGCGAATCAAATGGCCACAGGCAGATGATGATGACGATGACTGCCCAGTTGACACCAAATGTCGTGTGTCTGGCTATCTCCGGGAGTTTATCACTACAGGTAGGCTGCTCATGTGGTCTTATTTATAAGAAAAAAGCTACAATGGTATACAGGATATAGTATCTCATCATTTCTAATTAAATATTTAAAGGTCATGTACTTCCTCTTTTCTGTAGTAACACCAGCTGAACTGCAAAGCCTAGTCAAATTCTGGACTGGCTGGGAGGTCTTGCCATCGAGTCTGTCTGTAGAAGTGGGAGCAGGAAGATATATTACTGCTTCAACCTGCTACGAGACCCTGCGCATCCCATGTCACTACAAAGATTATGCTGCGTTCCAGAGCGACATGCTTGTTTCTATCTCCACTTGCCATACAGGATTTGGTTTGGTGTGAATTGTTATGTTCTCCTAATGTTAATGTTGTGTTCACATGCACATGGAAGCAACTGGAAGCAACTGGTTTGAGTTGCTCAGGCAAGATTTTATTACAAGCTGAGTCAAGGGTTTAGTCTCTCAAATTGTGTTTCTGGTTCTGTCACAGGTTCATTATGAACTGGTTTTGTGCTAACAAAAATTCAGAAGAACAGTTCGTTTGGATCCTTTTATGATTGTTGTGGACAACTTTTAATAATAAACTTACTTACACACAATACACTTAACATTTAACATGTCCACTCATTTTTGACAAAAAATTAAAGGCTATTTATGATTCATTCACAAAGAGAGCAAATGCTCACAGTAAAGAACAGCGGCCATATAAATATCACAGCCAAAGGATTGTGATGCTGCCATTGGGTTAACAGCCTCCTTTAAAGCTGTCAGTTGTTCATCAGTTAGAGGAGAGGACATATCTGGTACCACAATGCCTGCATGCTCATCATGAGGAAGCCCACTGTTTTCCCATTCAATATGGGGCAGGTCCATATCCTAGCAAAAGATAGAACATACTACATGAGCTTTATAGACATTCAAATTTGAATAATTTAAATGTAAAGAGCATGACGAACCTCTGTATGATATGGTCCAGGATTAGAGTGGTGTGTTTGACCCAGAACCCACAGCTGGTTTGGAGTCATGTTGCCTTCAGTTCTCAGTGCGTGGTTATCCCAACCACATCGAAAGGTGTCCAGGTCTTCCTGTAGGCGTGGCAGAAACACGTAGTGGCAACAGAAGAGATGTACAAGACTCCCAATGCTGAGAAAACCGCCCTCTTCAAGGTAGTGGAGAACATCGTAATAGATGCTTGTTACAGCCACCCATAGGTCTCTCCACAGCCTTTCTATGCTGAAAAATAAACCATACACTTAAAATATGGTCAATTTAAAATGTATATAAATTGTTTAAGTAGAATTATACATACATAATTACATATAACTTATTTTGTGTACTTCATATTGCAATAATAAGAAATGCCATTATTTTTTGCTACTTGAACAATAAATTGCCCCGATATTAATCAGTGATAAATGACAAATAATGATATAGTTAAATTAGAATACTTTACTGGAATACATTTGCAAAGAAACTTGCAGATGACTATTTTTCTGAACCATTAAAGCCTGAACAGATAATAAATTCTAATTAAGATCTAGGTTTACACCTACTCTTCTATTTTTCCAATTTACCGTTGGTTGTGTACACTTTTCCCAGAAATAAAGCTGCTCCTTCCTGTTCCACGGGCTGTGAACATGAGACGGGCAATATCCACGTTTTCCACCCCCTGATCACCACGAACTCTAAAAAATATAGACAAATATTCACATAAATGTTGAAAGAGCAGATCAAGTAGTTTTGAATTAAACAATTAAGTCAAAATTAGAAACAGTATTATGAATGGGAGCATGTACCTTTGAGGAAAACCATACTTGTCAACTGATCTGTTGAAGAAAGCCAGAGCTGTGGATGCAAGGTTGTTGGAGGATGCACCCAGATACATAATCTGTAGAATACAAAAAAGGTACTTTATTGTCCCCATAGGGAAATTTGTCCTCTGCATTTGACCACCACGCTGAAATGACTATTATCAATCATTTAATTGGTTTATTGTCATTGGGATATTAAATCTCAACGAAATTATGTTTAGAGCAGCACAACAACTGCATATGATTCTCAAACAAGTTGCAATTCTGGACTAATAAGCTTACCTTACGGGAAAACCCATCAATCCCTCCAAATATGACAATATTATACCTATAATATAAAATAAAAAATGTTAAAAAACAAATGCAGCAGTATACTAATAATGTTGTAATGTAAAAAGAATACCGGATCAACTTATGGTTCGTATCAATATGCATCAGGAAGTGAGGTCCTGGAACAGAGTAGGTACGGCGATTGATGCAGCCCAGGTTAAGTGTTCGAGATATGACTCCATTGGTGTCGACACGGTGCATGGAGGCTCTCACACGCTCGTACTGCACCCTCAGTCCTCTGGCTTGCAGAAGAGCCTTCACCATTCTATATCCAGAGTGAGGCTGCCTGGATATTACCTCTCTCACACATTGGTCCAGTTCTTCGTCTGTCAAGGTGCAGTACTGTGATCTCACTGAGACACCAAAGTCGCCCATACGCCTGTATAGTGTGCTCCTGGAGATTCCCATGAGTTTGGCTATAGATGGCACAGACAAGTTCAGTTCAAGTAGATGTAGGAGGTGGTCTGAGGACACCACCATTCTTTGTCGCCCAGCTGGTCCTTGTTCAAACTGTACTACTCGAGCATGTGCTCTGTTTCTTTCCTTTTCATGATTCACCAGAGTGTGCAATTCCATTAATGCATTTAATATTTCTGCAGATATGGGTACCTGACTAGACAGAGCATGCAAGAAAACAAACTCCTGGGTGCAAGTGAACTCCAAAAAGTCCAAATCCAAAGGAATACGTTCCAGAATAAGCTCCAGGCGAGACTGAAGTCGTCTCAAAACTTGGTTCAGGAGATCCTGGTAGACATAAAACAACCACTTATTTAAACATTTGTAGCTTTTTACATTGGGCATAATGAAGGTAAATATGTAATCATGTGTTTCAGACAAACAATTCCTTCCAGATTTGAAGGACTTTGTGAGGACCTTTCTCCATTGAAAAGATATAATATTTTAATTTAAATAGCTTTATTTCTATAACCATGAAGGATGGTTGTCATATCTTGAAACCCATGAATAATTAAGTACACTGTAATCTGTTGATGCATAAAGGAAACAAGAAATTCTCTGTCTTTGCTGCTGAAATCGAACGCTGTCTCACAACAAATGAATGGTGAAGCAAATCCCTGTTATCTTGACTTGAGGCTTGAATTGCTGCACTTGACTGTCTTTCAGACGAAGTCAGCAAATGTAATAAACGCCTTGCTGACTGCACTATTTCAGCCTGACTATCCTGTAAAATTACCAAATATATTTATTAGCCTACTATAAGTGACATAGAACACTGTATTTTCTTTCTATTTCACTACATAAAATGCTATCAAATCGTTGAAGAAGGGCGCTGCCATGTTTGTTGACAGTATTTCATATTAGCCGTAGCGGCTATCGCCCCCTAGTGGTTGTTTTCCTTACAACAGGTTGACTTGCGCGGGCCATGTGGTCTATGGTGAGCGCGCATGACAGTGCATTAACTAGCGCTATTAATGTTGTTTCTATCAAATCGCCAATAATGCGAGTACAAGCATTTACATTAATGTTGTCAAGCAATTGTTATTTGTAAGATTTTATAAGTATTAGCTTCGAAAAAGGTTAGAAAATATGAACATAATTACCGAAGAGCGGCCACCGGCTGCCATTTCCGTCCGTGGACTTGTGGTTGTTCCCGTGACTACTATACCGTTGCGTGATTGGCTAGAAGTTAGATCGACTCTGCAAGAGCGATTGCAAATGCCTCAGTATCCCGGATGTTGGCTGGGTCATTTTTCTTCATCGTATTTTACAATGCGAATTTAGACAGTCGTATTTGAGGGTTTGAAAAAAAATACATCCAATATTTTATAGATGATTTTTAATTTTAAAAAAATTGAAATTTTAAACACATTGAAAACTATACACTGAAATTTCAGTGCTTCAAATTCAGAAGAAAAAAAAATTCAGATGCTCTTTTTCAGAGTAAAATAATTCACAAAGACAAATTCAGAGCCGTTTAAAATTCAAATTCTGATGGAACAACTTATCTTCCATACACAACACACTATACACACAACACACTCACTGTACACACAACACACACACTCACTGTACACACAACACACTCACTGTACACATAACACACTCACTGTACACACAACACACTCACTGTACACACAACACACACACTGTACACACAACACACACACTGTACACACAACACACTCACTGTACACACAACACACACACTGTACACACAACACACTCACTGTACACACAACACACTCCATAGTGCAATATTTTTGATTGAGTCCAATGTTCAGTACAGTGCAATATTTAAATGCCACTGAAGTTGTTGTGTAGGCTCTTCCACTCCCTCTCCCTCCTCTTCCTCCTCTTCCTCCTCTTCCTCCCCTCCTTCCTTCTGTCTTCATCATTTCTTCACATGTGACGTCGTGTCAGCTGCAGAGACGGCACCGCTGGCATGTGCTGACCCCGAACCAGCCTCTCACCAAGGGGACACTTCCCATCCACTGTCCATCTGGAACCACCACGCAGCCCCCGACTCCCCTCCCTCTCCCCGCTTCACCCCACTACATGCCCGCCCCTCCCCTCTATTCCTCCATCTCTCTCTCTCTCTCTCACTTTTCTTCATCAAGGTATTTGCTATTTAAATAGTTTCATAGTTTATTTAATGAAAGAAGCACATTTACTGAACTAAAATTTCATTAATTTATCCAGGAAAATCTGCACTAGTTTATGATTCAACAAACCCACACTGGGCTCCTGTGATCAACATGATGCACGAGTCGAAGAGTCTGTGAGCCGAACCTCGAAAGAATCGGCCATGAAAAGATCCTCGTGAACGTTAGAAAGATCCACTCACAAAAAGTGATTAATTCTAGAAGACATAGTTGTGGATAAACAAGACAATAAAGAAAACATGGTCCTACGACGAGTGACATGTTTATATGTGCGCTGAAAGATCCAGTTTCTACTGCCACTCACACTGCAAATGTTTTCTTTTTACATTTTAGTTCAGTAAATGTGCTTCTCTCATTAAATAAACTATGAAACAATTTAAATAGCAAATACCTTGATGAAAGTGACGTGAGTGTGTCTTGATGGTTGTTACGGCCCCAGGCCTTAGGTCTAATTTGTTTGTCTGATTTTTGCCGACTTCTCTTAATTCCTGCTGCAGGAGCCCTGGTCCATGATTGGTGGGGCAGGTCGACGCCCACCTCACCTGCAGCCACCTCCCCCTATTTAAGGAGATTACAGCACCTGCTCAGGGCTGCTGGCCTTGGTGGTCAGGCTGCCATTTAGTGTTTGTGTTTAGTTTAGTTCTGTTTTGTGCCTTTTTTGATGTGGTCACTCGATTCTGTTTGTGGGCTTATGTGGTTTAATTTGGGGAACTTGTGTTTAGTTTCGTGTGTGTCCTTTGATTTTACCACTCGTTATTGTGTAAGCCTGCGTGACCCCTTTTGTGGCACAAAACCCGTTGTCTGTAGTTTTGTTTCTTAGTTAGGTTATTTTCTGTATATTTTAGTCTTTTGTTAATTTACTTTTACATTCCTGTTAATTAAACATTATTTAATTTATTCCATTTTACATCTTGGTTTTATTTTTGTTTCTTCCCTCACCCCAACGAGCTGGGTCGTAACAATGGTACCATAGGAAATCTCTTCGTGGTTTACGTTCTCTAGCCATAATTCCCATCTTTTTTGGTTAATTCCCTTGTTTGATCCTGATGAGTCATTTCCAGAGGAACAGTGAAGAAACAAATTGTTTTATCCCTTTCAGAGCCTCTAGAACAACCAAATACACAACAAAACCTGCCCATGTTTCTGCGATGCTGCTGAAGTCAGTGACATAGTGTTCCGGGTGTCATGGCGGCATAGGTACCGTTGATATAGGGGTCATGTGACGGTGCAAAGCCTCTACTGACAAACTTAAAAAGAATCAATCAGTTACTCATTATCTCGCCCCTATCATTCTACTCTGCTTTATTCTTTATATCTAGTTTTCCCTCTCTCTTCTCTCTTCTCATCCCTCTCTCACCCATCTCTTTCTCTCCTCTCCTTCTTGCTCCCTCTTTCTTCCTCTCACATCCTCCCCTAAATGCCCTGTCTATTCCCTCTCTTGTCTTTCTATTTTCTCCCAACTGGTCACCCCGAATGTCCTCTTCTTCTCCTCTCACCACTCTCCGCCCCATCACAAATGCCCCCTTTAGCCCCCCCCTCTTGCTCCTGAATGTGTCTGGTCATCTGATAGACGCCCCTCCCCCCCACAGCCTCCGCACTCCATCACATGAGACGAGTGCGAGCGCTTTAATGGCGTCATGTGACCTTTAGACTTTAAACTTTAGAGATCACCTACGAAGTACAACTAGTAACAACTAGTTAATACTAATACTATTTCAATGACTAAACAATAGGGCTGTGCAAAAATAGGCAAGGCAAGTTTTTTTGTACAGCACAATTCGTACACAAAGTAATTCAAAGTGCTTTACAGAATAAGAAATACATTAAAATCATAATAAAAACAAATCAAAACATAAATAATCATGAAGATAAAAATTTAAAAAGAGAGACATAAATTGGAGAGAAGAGTGCAGAATGAAAACCTTTCAGTTATATGCACAGTCAAACAGAAATGTTTTGAGTCTGGATTTAAACAGCGTCACAGAAGAGTCTGTCTCACATGTTCAGACTGTTCCAGGTTTTAGCTGCATGAACCTGAAACTCTGACTCCCCTTGTTTAGTCGTGACTCTGGGCACCAGCAGGAGGCCGGTCCCTGAGCTCCTCAGAGTGTGAGATGGTTCATATGACACTAACATGTCACAGATGGACTTTGGTGCTCGGCCATGGAGAGACTTGTACAAGCAGAGCTGCTTTAAAGTCTCTGAGGCACAGGAGCCAGTGCAGAGACCTGAGCACAGGACGCATGTGCTCGTACTTCCTAGTTCGAGTCAGGACCCGAGCTGCAGTGTTCTGGATGTTCTGGATGTTCTGCAGTGTCTCACAGCTCGTTTGGAGAGACCAGTGAGCAGAACATTACAGTATCTAACCTACTGGAGACAAACGCATGGATAAGTTTCTCCAAGTCTGATTTAGACAGTAAACCTTTGATTTTTGCTCTGTTTTTTAGATGGTAAAAGGCTGCAGATGTTATTGATTTGATGTGGCTGTTAAAGTTCAAGTCTGAGTCCATTATTACCCCGAGATTTCTTGCCTGATTTGAAGGTTTTAGAGAGAGAGACTGGAGGTGATGCTGACACTGTCCCTTTGTTTCTGTGGACCAAACACTATGACTTCAGTCTTGTCAGAGTTTAGCTGGAGAAAGTTGTTTTGCATCCACACACTGATCTGTTGGATGCAGTGACCAAGTGACTCCACTGGTCCATAGTCTCCTGCTGCCAGAGAGACATATTATATTTCAAAATATTGAAATACCGATATATCGTATCGTTTAATGTGATGATTCAGTACCAATATCATGGGCTGCTGTATTGATACTTCACCAAGAGTATTTTTTGGTATATTTTACTAAATTCTTTTGTTACAGCTGCAGTTTTGTTGTTTGTTTATGTTTACTGTTATGATGATCAAAATGTGTGTGTTTTTCATATGAATTTTGTGCACAAGAAGTGGTTTAACAAAAATTTTTAGTATCACAGCCATGATTTAGCCTTTATTTTTTATTGAATTGCATCAAATTGAATTGAAATATATTGTACTGAATCATATTGACTCATAAGATCACTGTATGTATTGTATCGTGGCGTATGTATTGACGTATATATCGTATCGGAAACTTCTGAATGATACCCAGCCTTACTAATCCGTGTATCATTCGTTCATTCGTTTTTTCAATATAAAACCAAAAATAAGAAAACGAAAAAACAACAGTTTTCTTCGTTATTTGTCTCCAAAACCAAAATGAAAAGACGGATAACGATTCGTTGTAATATACAGCCTGATGTTTGTTCACTGTGAGATCAGTGGAAGATGTTTTTAAGGTTGTAATGCAAGATTTACATTACTGTGTTTACCCCCATACTGCCTAACACACACACACACACACACACACACACACACACAAACACTGTGATCATTTTCTTTCTCACTCTCACACACACACAACACAGTAATCAAGTTTAAGGAAACAAACATCATTTCACTTGTTTTTCTATGAAATAAATGACCTTTGTCCAACACTTGTGAGGAGATTGTGTGTGGGATTAGTGTCATATACAGTCCTTGCAGGTTACAAAGTTTTATATACTTCATGCTGCACATATTTACCAAAGATCTTGTAAGTGTTTTCACTGTCAAATACAAATCTTTTAGGATTCAGATAAAACATGTTAAAATGGTGTATGATTTGTCTATACCTTTTCCATATGGGAGTTACTGCAGCCCTATACTCCGCTTAGAGCCCTGAGATCAGACCATCTCCTGTTGGTTGTGCCCAAAACTCAGCTCAAGACGAGAGGTGAAAGAGGCTTTTTCTGTGTGAGCACCCGGACTGTGGAACAACCTTCCACTTTCTGTCAGATCCTCTCAGTCTGTAACACAGTTTAAGACCAGACTGAAAACTCACCTCTTCTTCCTGGCGTCTAGTACGATCTAGTCAGGTTATCTTGGTGTTTTTATTGTAGTTTTCACATGTTTTTTGTATATATGTATTTGTAACTGTTTCTCCTATTTGTTGACTTGTATGTGAAGCACTTTGGTCAACTGAAGTTGTTTTAAATGTGCTGTAGAAATAAAATTGAATTGAATTATCTCACGTGAGTTTGGAGTGGTGGCTGTGAAGTGCCAAATCAACACTAAGTGAAGCTGAATGAACACTAGGGGAAGTTCAATTAACATATCAACTCTGGTAAATAACCCCAACTCATACCCCCATTTAACTTTCAAATAGTTAAAATAACACTTTTTTGTGTTAAAAACAACTCAGAAATATTTTACCGTGAAATTGTATCTGCTGTGTACAGTGCAATATTTAAATACAGTGCAATATCTTAACTGAGCACAATATTTAAATACAGTGCAATATCGTAACTGAGTGCAATATTTAAATACAGTGCAATAGCTTAACTGAGTGCAATATGTAGATACAGTGCAATATTTAAATACAGTGCAATATTTAATACAGTGCAATATTTAAATACAGTGCAATATTTAATACAGTGCAATATTTAAATACAGTGCAATATTTAAATACAGTGCAATATTTAATACAGTGCAATATTTAAATACAGTGCAATATTTAAATACAGTGCAATATTTAATACAGTGTAATATTTAAATACAGTGCAATATTTAATACAGTGCAATATTTAAATACAGTGCAATATTTAATACAGTGCAATATTTAAATACAGTGCAATATTTAATACAGTGCAATATTTAAATACAGTGCAATATTTAATACAGTGTAATATTTAAATACAGTGCAATATTTAATACAGTGCAATATTTAAATACAGTGCAATATTTAATACAGTGCAATATTTAAATACAGTGCAATATTTAATACAGTGTAATATTTAAATACAGTGCAATATTTAATACAGTGCAATATTTAAATACAGTGCAATATTTAATACAGTGCAATATTTAAATACAGTGCAATATTTAATACAGTGCAATATTTAAATACAGTGCAATATTTAATACAGTGCAATATTTAAATACAATGCCGTGAGTTTTGTCGTCTTGTGTGTCCCAGCCTTTTTTATGTCATGCACTAGTACTTATGGACCTATTTACTTTCTCTTTTTTATTGATTTGTACTGCATTGTGAGTGTCCCACGTGCACGTCTGCACTGGAGGGTGAGGCTTTTAATCTCATTGTGCATGTGTGTACTGTGGATACTTGTGTTTGTTCCTTCACGTTTATGAGTTTTCATTGAGGTTGATTAATCGTGTATGTAGTTGTATGGATATGGTAAGCAACACTGTACACTTTTTCATTTCATTGTGGATTTCCTTCAGCACAACACAGTAATAGAAAGTACTTTGAAATATTCTGCTTTAATCTGCGTAACTAGACACTTGAATTTCCCGGCTAGGGCTGAACAACGCTGTGTTTTTTCAACCTTTTGTATATTTTCTTGGTTGTTCTAATATCAGCGTAGCTCCATCTGCCGCTCTGGAGACTGTTTTTGTTTGGTCTGAACCCAGTGAACTCTGAACCCGTTTGGGGAATCCTCTCTTCTGATTGGATGATAGAAACTAGACACGTCAGAGCGTAAACAATAGACAGAGAAGTGTGTGCTTTCAGAGAATTCAGAGCAAAAATACTCATTCATATTTATAAGAGAGTTTCTTAACACTGTAAGATTACTTTGTAAATTAGCTTTCTTTTTATAATATGTTGTTTATGAAGTATATTTTGATGATACACAGACTTAAGGCATGAGTGCAATCCTTCCTTCATCTAGTAGTGATCTCAAGCAGAAAAGTTTTCAGAAGTTTTCATTATAAATTGCAACAAAAAGTTTATGTATTAGCAAATCTGTGGGTATATATATTTATCGTTTAAGTATGCATACGAGTACAGTCGTCTCTCGCTATATCGTAGTTCACCTTTCGCAGTCTCGCTGTTTCATAGAATTTTTTTGTGCGCAATTTTGCAATTTTTGTTTTTGTTTTTACAGTGTATGAATGTGTTTTGCGTATTATGGGCGCGAAGTAATTACACACGGTTGGGTCAGGACTAAACCAGGTCTAAACCAGGACTAATCTTGGCCTTAAGAGAGAGAGAACCCCGAGCAAAGCAATTGCCGCGCTTACCTTCCTGAGGTGCGGATCTCTGCGTCAGTCCTTTCTCCTGCGGTCACCTCTGAGCCTGTCCCGACACTGAGTCCTGTTTCAGTTGTGGTTTAGTTCTGGTTTAGTCCTGGTTTACTCCTGTTTTAGTCCTAGTACAGTCCTGGTTTAGTCCTCCTCTTCAGTCCTGGAATCAGTCCTAGGTTAGTCCTGGGTTAGTCCTGGTTTAGTCTTAGTTCAGACCGTGGTGTAGGCAGCGCAAAACTTTGATATAATCTTGGGTTAACTGGCGGGTGCAGTGTTGTACTGCGGTGTTGTACTGCGGTGCTGTACTGCGGTGCTGTACTGCGGTGTTGTACTGCGGTGCTGTACTGCGGTGTTGTACTGCGGTGTTGTACTGCGGTGTTGTACTGCGGTGCTGTACTGCGGTGTTGTACTGCGGTGTTGTACTGCAGTGTTGTACTTCGGTGTTGTACTTTGGTGCTGTACTGTGGGGTTGTACTGCGTGGGTGCGGTGTTGTACTGCGGTGTTGTACTTCGGTGTTGTACTTTGGTGCTGTACTGTGGGGTTGTACTGCGTGGGTGCGGTGTTGTACTGCGGTGTTGTACTTCGGTGTTGTACTTTGGTGCTGTACTGTGGGGTTGTACTGCGTGGGTGCGGTGTTGTACTGCGGTGTTGTACTGCGGTGTTTTACTGCGATGTTGTACTGCGGTGCTGTACTGCGGTGTTGTACTGTGGTGCTGTACTGTAGGGTTGTACTGCGCGGGTGCGGGTCTCCAAAAATGGACCCGTGCAAAACTCTGCGCTGTAGGCTCCATTACAGAATAAATGAATCTTCGGTTCGTTACGTTAATATGTTTTAAGAAGGATGCGAAAAGCGTTGCACCTGTCCTGTCTGAGAAAAGTGTATAAAGTGTGTGCTCAGGGGTTTTACAGCCTTAAAACAGATAGAATAATTGTAAAATATAAAGTTGACTACTTCGCAGATTTCACCTATCGCGGGTTATTTTTAGAACGAAACCCCTGCGATAAACAAGGGACCACTGTATTCAATGCCAAAAACTAGAACAAGCGTACGTGACTTGTTTTGAGATATTTTTAAGTGTTTCTTTCCACACATCCATCCACTGGTCCATCCAAAACTGGACCATAAAAATAAAACTAGCCTTATACATTGAATTATTGCTGTCGTTTTGGTCAAACCGAGCTCTGCAGACCTCTCAGGATAATATGTGTTTGCAGATGGTTCTAACAGCAGAGCCATTGTCAGATCACTATCAGCTTTGTGCTACGGGGCCCTGAGCAAAAACAATGAAGTCCTGTCCCGAAGGTTTGAACTGTGCTAATGGACTCATCAAGTGAAACCAGAGATGTGTGAAACAGCGCGGAGAGCGGCTTTACGCCTCTGGAGCTTACTGTGGAGAGTCTGCAAGAGAAAGGTTAAGTTTGGTTTGGACATTCATAATCAATTTGGGAAATACATGTAATAGCTTTTTTTTTTATGACAAGCATCTGATTAGATTTTTGACTGATATTTTAAGACTTCTGTTCAAAATTCAAATTTTAAACTTGTCCAGAAGAATTGACAAAAGGATTGAAATTTGAACTGAGTAACTAATATGAAAATCACATTACATAACTACAGGACTCGCAGGCAAGATATTTAGATGTTAGAGGAAATTATGTTTTTTCCTCAAAATGTTAGCTTTTATCATCTGGTAACTGTGTCCACTTAAATTTCAGTCTGATTGTGATTAATCTCGCAGCATTCATTCAGACTATGTGCTATGGATTTGTCTTAAAGATGCACTGTGTAACTTTTCTGGTGATAGGTATCTGCTTGTCTCCATGGAGGTTATTGCTTTGCCTGTTCATTATGTGATATAAAACTTCTTGGAATTATTCAATCTGGTGTTGCTCAAAAATTCATTCATTCATTAAACATTGCATTTATATAGAGTCTTTTAATACACCCAAAGTGCTTTACAGTTTATTGTTCATTCACTCCACACTCAGCGGTGGTGGTAAACTACTACTGTAGCCACAGCTGCCCTGGAGCAGTCTGATGGAGGTTGCCAATCTGCACCACTCACTCCCACACCACTTTCATACTAGGCAATGTGGGTGAAGTGAATTGCCTAAAGACACAACAACAGTTTTTGCAACTGGTGCCCCAGTGTGACACCTGGAATTCCCAGTGGTCTCCCATCCAAGTACTAACCAGGCCCCGTCTAGCTTCTTAGATCTGATGAGATCAGGCTTTGACAAGTCGATTGAAAAAGGAACGTTTACTTGGGTTACATACTGTAGAAAATTGTAACTCAATAACATCTTGATGGAGAAAGTAGTGAAATACATTAATTATAAATGTTACGCAGTACACCATTTGTATTTGTATTTGTATTTATATTTATTTATTAAATTATATATAGTAAATATTATTTATTAATATGAGTTTTAATGCATATTAAGAGACAAGATAATGTAACAAACATGGACTTGTAAATCTGCAGGATTGTAGCCAAAGCTCATTTCCATCCTGAGTCTCCTGCTGGACCAAAACCAGTCACATCACACACAATTCATAAAACATAACAAAAGCCTACAATACCTGCTCCCACATACATCTGTCACTCACACAGTGTAAAACACACTCATCCCACATTAGTATTACACTGTACAGGTCACAGCATTAACATCTATTTACAGATTTATATACAGATCTGACGTGTAAAAGGTGATGTTTCACCATTAAGATAATAGACCGACACTAACATCTGAGACAGGACTGCAGCTGGAAAACAGTCATGATATTTCATTTATGCTGTTTGCGTCATGGCTGAGGGGCTGATAATGTGTACATATGTTCACACAACCTTCAGACTAAAAGCTCTTTTTATTGACCTAAGAACAATCCAGATATGTTATCACACACAGACACACAGAGCACAATGGTTTTGTTATGTTTGCACACAATATAACGATAAAAGCCAGTTTAAACTGATACAGTGAACAATAAGACTGAGGCCACAGCGGGACGCCTGCAGGCTCAGAGCTAGATAAGACTAGAGCTGCTCCCCTCACTCCAACACAAACTGTATATGTCAAGGATTAAGGACACTTTTGATTTCATACTGACAAGTTCTGTTGTGGCACTGATTCACCCTCCTGCCCTGTCAGTGTGTCACGGAGCCAGTGTGTCACGGAGCCAGTGTGTCACCAGTGTCAGGAGCCAGTGTGTCACGGAGCCAGTGTGTCACGGAGCCAGTGTGTCACGGAGCCAGTGTGTCACGGAGCCAGTGTGGAGCCAGTGTGTCACGGAGCCAGTGTGTCACGGAGCCAGTGTGTCACGGAGCCAGTGTGTCACGGAGCCAGTGTGTCACGGAGCCAGTGTGTCACTCATTGCAGAATCACCAGAATCCTTTTGTGTTTGTCCACTTGGTCCAATCCATCAGCGTGTTCAAACTCATCACAGAGCAGCTCGGTTTGAGGCAGCAGCTCACGCAAACCAACACAAACATGAGGGTTCTTTTTATTTAGATTTTTTATTTATTTATTTGGGTCTCAGTACATGTTTTGAAAAGTAATATTTACTTACAAGAACAGGAAGCTTCCTCTTTCTTGCACAATGTTCATGCTTCATTTCACTTCATTGTTACTTTTCCCACAACATTTTACTATGAATTATTAATTGAGTTCAAACGAGCTTCTATCAGGTGGCTTAATATGATCCAAGTGTACAGTGCAGCAGCTGTGACGGCTGTGGGGCGAATGGGAAAAGCCCTTCTCTGCCCCTCCTCCTCCTCCTCCTCTTCCTCCTCTCAGCTGTGATCCTGGGCCCCCCCTCCCTCCTTGGCCCCGTCAGCTGAGTGAGCAGGGACAGCTGGGCAGTGCTGTGGACACGGGAGGAGGAGGGAGGAGGAGGGAGGAGGGGACGGAGGGGAGGGGGCTAAATGGGTAATGACATCACATATAATGACATTTCCTTTGGATATTTTAAGCTATTCATTTGAACTATTCACACCTAACAATCTTCTAACAAATGAAATGGCACTGAAATAAGATTATTATTTTTACATTTGTCTTTTTAAATCAGGGGTCTCAGACTCGCGGCCCGGGGGCCAACTTCAGCCCTCGGAAAGATTTTTTGCGGCCCTCCACGTAAGTCCAAAGAATAATGTCAGTGCGGCCCGCGGTAGATGAATGCACAATCCCACAGATTGACAGATGAAGCTGCAATCGGTGCCCAAGCAGATTCACAACAACAGATTATTAACACAGTTTACATCCCAAAACTCAATTTACAGCAGTTGTGAAGCAATGAGTTTAAGTGGATCTGTTAATACAAGTACACGTGCAAATACACGTGCACATACGGCGTCACCGAAGAACCAAAACAAAGCACACATGGTGGTACACGTGTGCACTTCACTTTACTCTCCCACAACCACAGCATCAGAGCACAGAGGAGGCGCTGACACAATTCCCCTGTTCATAAGTATGGGACCTTTATTGGAGGGGCTAATAAGAAATATAAAGACAATGACAGTCTGTTTACCTGTTCAACACTCGGTGTGTAATTTGCTGGCAACCTGATGACCAAGCTCCACCTGTGCGTCGCCGAAATCCACGTGCACTCAGCGGCAAACACAGTCAATCACCATCAATATGCAAGCACCACAAAACTGCACTGATCTATTCCAGAGGCTTGGCGACATGTTAGCAAAAAGTACAAGGCAAAAATAAGCGTCTTCCATCCATGTTTGACATACAAGAAGCGTGAGTAAAAGACGATGTAGTTGAAAAAGAATCCGGTCATTTTTCAAAATAAAACATTGTTCATTCCCTGATAAAAATAAATAAAGTATAACGTATAACACAACTTATTTAATATATTTCATATGCACCTATTATCTCTCTTACTTTGGGTGGGCTGTACATGGGCTACATCTTAAGATTCATTGTATATATATATATATATATATATATATATATATATATATATATATATATATATATATAGATGTGTATATGGCACGACAGCATTATTTTATAGTTGGGTGAAAATATACTATGTATATATGTATCCAGATATTCTTCTTATTTTTCTATTGTTATTCTATGATGGTTGTATGATGATTACTATTTCATTATTATTACACTATATGTTGATTGTCTTTGTTTTTTGAATTATGGTGTTTTGGTACACTGTTTCTTTATGACCTGTCACCCTTGGGTGCTTGTCACAGCCTATTTAAGATGGCCACCTGAGCTCTCATTCTGTTTGCCTGACGAAGGCATAGTGCTGAAACGTTGCACGGTTTGTCCTAATAAATTTCACAATTTGCAAGTAAGATGGTGTGCGGGATTTTTCTCGATGTTCTTGGGCTGCTCCTTCTCCTCCAACGCATTCATCTTTAACTGATATGCGAGGCTCTTATTCTTTCATATGGACCTATTATCAAATGTCGGAAGCAGGGCAGCGCTGATTTATTTATATATTTTTTCTTAAATCAGCTCCCTCGGGCTCGTAACTGCTCCGGTGGTCAGTGTTGGGAGGGTTACTTTTAAAATGTGTTCCCCTACAGATTACAGATTACATACCCCAAAATGTAGTTTGTAACGCAATTCATTAAATTACTTAAAGTGAGTAACGTAATCTGAATACTTTGGATTACTTGATTTGCTGTAGAAAAGCAAAGACGAGGCTATCGTAACATAAGACTGAATGTTTTATCTGATAAAAGAAAATAAAAAGCCCAGACTTTACTTAACCGTATTAAAAATATAATTGATAGAAGAGGAGACCCGTCCGCGCAGCATGATTTAGTCCTGTTAAATCCTGTTTTAGTCCTGTTTTAGTCCTGGTTTTAGACCTATTTTAGTCCTGGTTTAGACCTATTTTCGACCTGGTTTAGACCTGGTTTAGGTCTAGTTTAGATCTGGTTTAGACCTGGTTTTTGTCCTGGTTTTAGTCCTGGTTTAGACCTGGTTTAGATCTAGTTTAGACCTGGTTTAAGTCCTGGTTTTAGTCCTGGTTTTTGTCCTGGTTTTAGTCCTGGTTTAGACCTGGTTTAGATCTAGTTTAGACCTGGTTTAAGTCCTGGTTTTAGTCCTGTTTTTAGTCCTGGTTTAGACCTAGTTTAGACCTAGTTTAGATCTAGTTTAGACCTGGTTTAAGTCCTGGTTTAGTTTCCAGCAATGAGTGGAATTACCGAAAAAATAAGAAAAAAAAGGGGGATATAGTCCAAAATGTGAAAACAGGAAAACAGGAAAATACCTCTGTGTAATCCATTTATTTCAACAAAGTAACTGTAATCCAATTACCACTCACTGAAACAGTAACTGTAATCCAAATACAGTTACTTATAATTTGTACTCTGATTACGTAACTCCGGTACATGTAATCTGTTACTCCCCAACACTTCCGGTGGTATTTGCAGAGAAATTAGCCAAACTAAAACTGTGAATTAACCATGTTAGCTGAATGAGAAGTTTTTTTTTTTCGTGCAATCGCTATTTATCAAATACTCAATGCGGCCCAGCCTCACTCAGACTTTATCTAATATGGCCCCCAGGTCATTTGAGTTTGAGACCCCTGTTTTAAATCATTTAGAATCTGCTACTTATTTAGAATGTATTATTATTATTTATTTTTCTCTTTGTTATTATATTATGAATCTGTGTCCAAGTCATTTCCCTTGTGGATCAATAAAGTTTGTCTAAATCTAAGTACAGAGTTTGATGTGTCCCAGAGGAATGGAGGGAAACATTCTGATGTCAAATCTTTGAGATGGTGATGGAGGGGTGAAGGTGAGCTCAGTTTGATGGAGAGAAGTGTCCTGAAGTCTGACCTTGAGATTTCAAAATCTAAATACACAGACAAGACATTTTATTTCTCAAATGCAAAGACACAAACTTTTATATTTAACTTTTAGCTTTTGGGTTTTTCTGCAAAGTGGAAAACTCATTTTGCTTCTGATAGGAAAATCCATTGGCTCTCAAATATACACCAAGTACTACCAAAGAAAAGATTTGGCTGCCCAAGTCCTCAGCATCTAACCTTCAAATGTTAGATGTCATTTATAACAGTATATGTAGGCAGTGTTGGGGAGTAACAGATTACATGTACCAGAGTTATGTAATCAGAGTACAAATTATGAGTAACTGTATTTAGTTACAGTTACTGTTTCAGTGAGTGGTAATTGGATTACAGTTACTTTGTTGAAATAAATGGATTACACAGCGGTATTTTCCTGTTTTTATATTTTAGGCTAAACCAGGACTAAAACCAGGACTAAAACCAGGACTAAACCAGGATTAAAATCAGGACTAAAACCAGGACTAAACCAAGACAAAAAAACAGGACTAAATCAGGACTAAAACCAGGACAATATCAATAATATCCAAAGTAATCCAAAGTATTCAGATTACGTTACTCACTTTAAGTAATTTAATGGATTACGTTACAAACTACATTTTGGGGTATGTAATCTGTAATCTGTAGGGGAATATATTTTAAAGTAACCTTCCCAACACTGTATGTAGGTTTGTATTAAGATGTCCCTATAGAACGCACCACTGTCAGATGTTTTCATCACTCAACTCTCTCTTACATCCAGAAGACACTTACACTTTGTGCAGCTTGTGTTAAATGTTATTACTCAAAGTTCCCACCCTATTTAAAAGAGTTTCTGACTCCATTTAGATCAGCATATCATTTTTGTCACACTGAACAATTATTTTTTAATGTTCCTATAATAAATAAAAAGAAACTACCTGGCTAAATATTCACTTTGGTGATATCCACAATGACTTGGTGGAAACTCCTGGGCCATTCACAGCAGAAAAGATGAAAACCTCCAAGAGTCTCGATGTGTTGTTGAACTTGTTGGAGTCCACGGTTTGTTAGGATCTTCTACGTTTGCTCTGTGAATGTTTGAAAGTCGTTTAATTCACCGTTAGTGGTTCTTTTCACTCAGAATACGAAAAAGACATTTTCCTTCTTCCCTGCTTCTATTTGTGCATCTGATAATGCAGCAGGAATTTACCAATATCAGGGAGAAATACGTGAGGTTACGCACTGTGTTTGACGCTACCGTGTTTCTTGCCTCTGACCAAGATATTTCCCAGCATGCAACACGGGCTTTTAATAACAATGATGTCAGCTGAAACTCGCCTATACGAACCTTTGTTTTGACTCTAACCGACCCCTTTAACAAATGAACAAAGGCAGTTCTTTTTGGTCCTTCCTGTGGAGCAGTCCTGCCCATCGCCTTGACCTTTCACAATTTTTCAATTCCGTTGGGAAGAGAAACAGTTTGAATGGAGGTTTGCAGTCACACACATTTGATTCCCTTTTGTAGTTATGGAGTTCGCAAACATCCAAAGCCAATTTCTTGAGCCTTTTTCCACTGTTAAGATCCAACAGCCATGCAATTATGATGTCCGAATCCCAAAACTAAAATATGACAATATCAGAACCAGAAACAAAAGTGATATGGTTCAAAAGACTTGAAAAGTTCATGACGTCATTGTTTTTAAAAGCCCATGTTGCATGCTGGGAAATATTTTGGTCAGAGGCAAGAAACATGATTGCGGTCAAATACAGTGCTTAACCTCATGTATTTATCCCCGATAATGGTAAATTCCTGCCGCATTATCGGATGCACAAATAGAAGCACGGAAGAAGGAAAATGTCTTTTTCGTATTCTGAGTGAAAAGAACCACTAACGGTGAATTAAACGGCTTTCAAACATTCACAGAGCAAACGTAGAAGATCCTAACAAACCGTGGACTCAAACAAGTTCAACAACACATCGAGACTCTTGGAGGTTTTCATCTTTTCTGCTGTGAATGGCCCAGGAGTTTCCACCAAGTCATTGTGGATATCACCAAAGTGAATATTTGTCCAGGTAGTTGGTGATTCTGACCAGAAATGTGGTTTGGTCCACCTTTTGTCGGGGTTGAAAAGGGTGATTTGGCTCCATCGATGCTTATGACCAATTTCTGGTCAAATGGTCTTGGGTCCTCTGCCGTTAGAGTGGATAAATAACCGGGATCAATACCCTTTACGTGCTTTCTCGCTCCGTCCATCATGTTGAATTAGTGTTTCTTGCCACCGACCAAAATAATTCCCAGCATGCAACGCGCGCTTTTGTCAACAATGAAACTCGCCTATAAACGTGTTCCACCGGGAAAACAAACATGAAGATTTGATGCTCACTTTTTCGGAGGATCCTTCCCAGTATGGATTGCGCGATGACCGAAAGTTCGAGATTCGTGATGCATGTATTGAAAAGTATTAAAATCATGTTGAATTGAGGATTGATGTATCAGTAATATTAACTCTGGATGAATACATTGGACAAGTTGGACGTGACAGTGAACAAGACAAGGAGTCATCGTTATTGTAATGTTTAAACTGACAAACGAATGATAAAAGATGAAGACGGTGATATATTTTGTCACTGTCACTCACCTTTAAATCATAAAAAACAGTATTTTCCTCATATTAACTTTACCAGAGAATCTTAGGGGAAGCTTAATTTCACTGTAACCTCGGGGGTAAAACTAAAACCCTTTGGGGGCAGATTTGAGCCGGTGGAGGGGGGGAGGGGCCATGCTTCCCCATCTGCTCCAGCGCTTGTTCCTGCTAAGTGACCACAACCCATCTGTCCACAGCAGCAAAGGTCGCTCTGCCCATTGATCCCTTATTGATTTGTGAATTGTTTAATGAGGAGCAAAGTTAATTAAATCTCCGTTTGGATGTGCGTTTTAATTGCCCCAAGCTAATTTGTGGAGGTCCCGCTGGTGGATATGAGCCCGACAATGGAGAATGGTGGGATTAGAGGTATACAAAAGGATTGACAGATGACGAATAGAGCGCGGAGTGGCGTTTGCAAAGCTTGAGTTTGTGTTACTGTTGTGCATATGGGTTTTAATGAGCATATTGTACACAGAAACAGTGGACAATACTGTTATTCCTGACAAACGAACCCGAAACAACATGATTTAACACTATATCTTCCTAATTCTACCATGAAGACACAGAATATGATCTAATATCTCAAGTGGAATATCATGGACAGATCTTTTTGTCTTGGCTCTAGTCCAATTCCTCCACTACGCTTTGTACAATAAACCACTTCTGTAGCCACAGCTGCCCTGGGACTGATGGCCGTGTTGTTGGCATGTCTGATCTGTGCCAACGGTTTATTCACTCAAGAACTATTACTACTAACTACTACTTACTACTATAGAGGCTTTGCACCGTCATGTGACCCCTATATCAACGGTACCGACGCCGCCATGACACCGGGCACACTATGTCATTGACTTCAGCAGCATCGGAGAAACATGGGCAGGTTTTGTTGTGTATTTGGTTGTTCTAGACGCTCTGGAAGGAATAAAACGATTTGTTTCTACACTGTTCCTCTGGAAATGACTCATCAGGATCAAACAAGGGAATTATTGAAAAAAGACATGGATTATGTCTAGCAAAAATAAACCCGAAGAGTTTTCCAATGGTCCCATCAAGACACCTAAAGTTTCATCAAGGTATTTGCTATTTAAATAGTTTCATAGTTTATTTAATGAAAGAAGCACATTTACTGAACTAAAATTTCATTAATTTATCCAGGAAAATCTGCACTAGTTTATGATTCAACAAACCCACACTGGGCTCCTGTGATCAACATGATGCACGAGTCGAAGAGTCTGTGAGCCAAACCTCGAAAGAATCGGCCATGAAAAGATCCTCGTGAACGTTAGAAAGATCCACTCACAAAAAGTGATTAATTCTAGAAGACATAGTTGTGGATAAGCAAGACAATAAAGAAAACATGGTCCTACGACGAGTGACATGTTTATATGTGCGCTGGAAGATCCAGTTTCTACTGCCACTCACACTGCAAATGTTTTCTTTTTACATTTTAGTTCAGTAAATGTGCTTCTCTCATTAAATAAGCTATGAAACTATTTAAATAGCAAATACCTTGATGAAAGTGACGTGAGTGTGTCTTGATGGTACCTTTGGAAATCTCTTTGCGGTTTACGTTCTAATAATTCCCTTTTTTTTTTTTTTTTCGATAATTCCCTTGTTTGATCCTGATGAGTCATTTCCAGAGGAACAGTGAAGAACCAAATTGTTTTATTCCTTTCAGAGCGTCTAGAACAAACAAATACACAATAAAACCTGCCCATGTTTCTCCATGTTTCTAACCCTAACCCTAAACTAATAAACTAAACTAAACTACTAAGGCAAGGCAAGTTTATTTGTACAGCACAATTCGTACACAAAGTAATTCAAAGTGCTTTACAGAATAAGAAATACATTAAAATCATAATAAAAACAAATCAAAACATAAATAATCATGAAGATTAAAATTAAAAAAGAGAGACATAAATTGGAGAGAAGAGTGCAGAATGAAAACCTTTCAGTCATATGCACAGTCAAACAGAAATGTTTTGAGTCTGGATTTAAACAGCGTCACAGAAGAGTCTGTCTCACATGTTCAGACTGTTCCAGGTTTTAGCTGCATGAACCTGAAACTCTGACTCCCCTTGTTTAGTCGTGACTCTGGGCACCAGCAGGAGGTCGGTCCCTGAGCTCCTCAGAGTGTGAGATGGTTCATATGACACTAACATGTCACAGATGGACTTTGGTGCTCGGCCATGGAGAGACTTGTACAAGCAGAGCTGCTTTAAAGTCTCTGAGGCACAGGAGCCAGTGCAGAGACCTGAGCACAGGACGCATGTGCTCGTACTTCCTAGTTCGAGTCAAGACCCGAGCTGCAGCATTCTGGATGTTCTGGATGTTCTGGATGTTCTGCAGCGTCTCACAGCTCGTTTGGAGAGACCAGTGAGCAGAACATTACAGTATCTAACCTACTGGAGACAAACGCATGGATAAGTTTCTCCAAGTCTGATTTAGACAGTAAACCTTTGATTTTTGCTCTGTTTTTTAGATGGTAAAAGGCTGGTAAACTAAACTAAACTACTAAACTAACCTAAACTAATAAACTAAACTAAAATAATAAACTAAACTAAACTAAACTAAACATCTCATGGCATCAAAAGTTACACCTGCGTCACCGTGCGTCCTCAGGGATGGCTCCAGTGCGCTGTGGGCAGCTTCATATGAGACTTAAATAGTGCTGGTGTTATCCAGCAGGGGGCGCTCTTGGCTCACTGCTGCGGCTCTACATCCACTCCTGCAGCCCCAGCACGTTTCACAAGTGGCACTGAGTAAAACGGGTCACTTCCAATACATGTTTTTAGTAAACTTTTATATATTTACAACACTCTACTTTATCTGGGCACATTATTTTCCTATTTCATTTCAAAATAACCGTCCGTGCATTCTCTGGTGATGAACTCTTCTGTAGTCATAGTTGTCCTGGGGTCTTGCCTAAAGACATAACAAAAGAACTTGGTTTGAGTGGGAATCAAACCTTTGACCTTTGAGTTGGTGGATAAGTGCTCTAACCACTCGGCCGGGCTCTGTGAGATTCCAAATAAACGCACCAGTTTTTCCCTGGTTTAAAAATATGAAATAAGACTTCAGTCCTTGATGAGACATAATGTGGATCCTAATGTTTTCTTACAGCACATCAAGTTTTTTGTTTTTGTATTTTTGGTTTCAGGAGAGTGTCTTTACGGGTAAACAGTGTTGGGAAGGTGACTTTTCAAATGTATTCCCCTACAGATTACAGATTACATACCCCAAAATGTAGTTTGTAACGTAATCCATTAAATTACTTAAAGTGAGTAAAGTAATCTGAATACTTTGAATTACTTGATTTGTTGATTACTTGACTTGGTAATCTTCACATAAGACACAGGTGTCAAACATACGGCCCGGGGGCCAGATCCGGCCCTCCAAGACCTTTAATCTGGCCCTCAGCTGACTTTCTACTAAAATATTGTAATTATATTTTCAATTAAAATAAAGTTAATTTTCTGTGGTGTTTATCACAGCAGTGTCTCCAGCATCTCTGTACGTGGCCCCTCCCACCAGAGCAGCACAAATGAAGACTTGTCTCTTTCCAAACGCTCTTAAAGGACGATCGTTTTGACTGTTGACCGTGACACCCTCATCAGAAAAATGTCCAACATGAGAAAAGTGGAGCCGAGTGCAGGATTTTACAAGAAAAACTGACTTATTCCTGTTTTCATACAAGTTCATGTTAAAACATTGTGTTGAAATTGTTTTTTTTCTTAAGTTTCAGGTTGTTCATAATATTATATTTTGTAAAAGAAAGAGTTCATCAGTTAAAAAAGATTTGTGTAATAGATTTGTGTTTCTCTGCACAAATATTTGAACTTATTGTTATTTTTGGGGTTTATATGTCATGAGTTTTCTGATCCGGCCCCTTTGGGATCAAAGTAGGCTGGATACGGCCCCCGGACCAAAATGAGTTTGACACCACTGACATAAGATGTTTTGTTTGCGAAAAGAAAATGAAAAGGCAGAGTCTCTAAAAATATTCTTGACAGAAGAGGAGGAGACACGGTCTGCACAGCATGGTTTAGTCCAGTTAAATCCTGTTTTAGACCTGGTTTATACCTGGTTTTAGACCTGGTTTAGTCCTGGTTTTAGTCCTGCTTTAGTCTTGGTTTAGACCTAGTTTAGACCTGGTTTTAGACCTGGGTTTAGACTTGGTTTAGACCTGGTTTAGTCCTGGTTTTAGTCCTTGTTTAGTCCTGGTTTAGACCTGCTTTAGTTTCCAGCAATGAGTGGAATTATTGGAAAAAAAAAAAAAAAAAAAGAAAAAAAAAAGGGATTTAGCCCCAAATGTGAAAACAGGAAAATACTGCCGTGTAATCCACTTATTTCAGCAAAGTAACTGTAATCCAATTACCACTCACTGAAACAGTAACTGTAACTGAATACAGTTACTCATAATTTGTACTCTGATTACATAACTCTGGTACATGTAATCTGTTACTCCCCAACACTGTGGGTAAAACATGTAGCCTGTGGTCTATTGGAATTTACTGGACGATATGTGCAATGTTGTTCAGTTCAGGTGAAAATCTCAATAATGCCTGAAAGCATTTTATAAACCAACACACGTTGTTTGTCTCTGTTTGATTCTTCCAAACCCCTGAGCTTAAACCATAGTTTATATATTTAAGTAGACAGAGTGAACCCACGAGCCTCAGTGTTCAGTGTTAAGACGTGATCATGGGAGCACATCCAGGCTAAATCACCAGGCTAAATTGATTTTATATGGAAAAATTGTCACTTTTCTCTGTGGAAGTGCTGCAGTGAGCCGCATCATTTTGGTCTTAAAATGTTCATGAGTCTTTCTTTCACTATTTTGTCCATACATACATTTTTTTTTGCTAAAATGGACCTGGCTCCAAATTCGCTCCATAACTGTTCGTGATCTTCATCTGCCGGGAGCTGAACTCTGTGGTGGCGTCACACTCCCTCAGTCCACTTCTTGACGTAGTCTATGGGATAAAGCAGCGTGTGACCAGGAATCTGAATCCGGAGCAGCTTGATCAAGAGTACCTAGCTGGGGTTTTGACAAATGGGGTAAGTTGAAAGTAAACTGGACCAGATGCAGAAAGAAAATGCAAACTGTAAACAAAATGCTACACTTTTTGGATAATCCCCACACCTTTACCTCAGTGTATCAAAGTCTCTTTTTGAAGACTAAATATTGTGACCGCTTCAGCCTAAACAGCTGGAAATGGCCCCCAGCACCACAGGCCCCCTCCTTCACCCACCAACCACACCCTTTTTGGGCAGAGAAGTGGCTCTTTGTCTGGCCCTGGTTTGGTTGGGTCTGGTCTGTACCTATATGTTTTTGAGTGTGAATGGGCGCTCTGTGTGCACCAGTGCGGTTTTGAAGGGGCAGGTCCCAGACTGGTACTGGGGGGTAATGGGGTTCATTTCCTCAAGTTTGCCCCAGTCAAGTGGAGAGGGGAGGGCTGGGGGTGTGGGGGGTGTTTTGGGAAGGGTGGAATGATTGTAATTGGTTTAGAGAGCAATTTCAACTAAACTTGGAGTAAAGTCACTTTATACAAGTATCTGTATGTGCGCCAGACTTCATCAGACTGGAGCTACAAAAAACGACCAAAAAAGAAAAGAAAAGAAAAGTTTACTGATATTTGTAAATGTGGAATTAATTTAAAAAAACGTCACGTCTCAGCTTGCATTAAAATAAATAAATAAATAAAATCAACATATAGGACGTTCATGTCAGTTCATTTCCAAATCTCTATGGCAGCAATGAACATTTCATCGTTTTGAAAGCAATGAATACAACACAAATGCTCGAGCTGAACTTGGTCAGCTCTTCACCACCACGTGCTGTTTTATACAAAATGTTCTAGTAAATGTTCTGTTCACCAGACCTGAGCCAGATCTGCACAGGACGACTAATCAGTATCAGTTTGGTTTGAAGCGTGTTCATGGCACTGACACATGTGTCTTTGCATTGAAGTTGGAATGTTGGATAAATAGAATTCCCAGGACTCCATTATATTCATGTGTTTTCTGGACACTTCTAAAGTGTTCGATCGGATTAACCATGGAAAACTGTTCAATAAATCAAGCCGAGGTGTTCCAGAATACTTATTTTCTGGTTCTGGTTTCTATTTTCTACTTCTGACCCTTTCATGATCAGTGATGGAGTTCACCAGGGTAGAACCCTGCCTCCCCTTTTGTTTATTTTTTATGTTGAGATGTGTCTGTGCAGCTGAATGATGTAAAACTGGATGTCTTGTTGGAGATTATCTGTGTAACCATCTAATGTTTACAGATGATCTAGTCCTGCTGTGCCCTCACAGTGCAGGTCTACAGCAGCTTTAAAATATCTGCTCCCAGTTTGACTTTGAACATGACATTAACTACGTAAAACCCCAAAAAGTTATCTTTTTCTGTTTTCACCTCACAGATGAGATGAAATATCTTGGACGTTGTGTCACCAGTGAGTCAGAGATGACAGACGTGTACAGGCAGCAGTGTAACTTTTATGGCCTGTGCAGTACATGCAGTGTTGGGGAGTAACAGATTACATGTACTGGAGTTACGTAATCAGAGTACAAATTATGAGTAACTGTATTCGGTTACAGTTACTGTTTCAGTGAGTGGTAATTGGATTACAGTTACTTTGCTGAAATAAATGGATTACACAGAGGTATTTTCCTGTTTTCAAATTTTGGGCTATACCCTTTTTAAAATTATTATTATTTAGGTAATTCCACTCATTCCCGTAAACCCAAACAGAACACGTGCAGTAAGAGCGATGTAAACATCATGTTCACGTTGGCAGCGTCAGTCTCACAGTGGACGAGGTTGAAGAGCCAGTAGAACAAAAGCAGCAGTGCACATGTAAAAACACATTTGTGTTTTCTCAATTCAGACATTACTTTGTATTTAAAGAAGAGAGGGACCACCCTTCCTCCTGTGCGCCTCTAAACCAGGACTAATACCAGGACTAAAACCAGGACTAAACTAGGACTACACCAGGTCTAAACAATATGACACTAACAGTAGGGTGGACATAATTGAAGGCATCGTATAGAAATCATTTCTCTATCAATAATATTTTTAATATGCATAAGGAAAGACTGGGCTTTTTATTGTCTTTATGCAGACAAAACTTCTTATGTTCAGATCCTCGTCTTTGCTTCTCTACAGTAAAACAAAAGTCTGTTCATGGAGACTTGAGCTCAACAGCCAATTTGAAGAGAACAAACAAGAATTTGCAGGATGTGGTTGTTACTCATTTTAAAAAAGCATGACAATATCAAGTAATCCAAAGTATTCAGATTACGTTACTCACTTTAAGTAATTTAATGAATTACG